>NC_139348.1:126428151-126583151 GCF_055883805.1 Amblyomma maculatum | reverse complement strand
GAAGTTCGCAGGGGTCAAGGGGATGCAGCTAGTACAGAACCGGGTTAAGTGGAGAAATATGGGAGAGGCCTTCGCCCTGCAGTGGGTAAAGTCAGGCTGATGATGATGATGATGACGGCTGTACAGCAGGTATCGAACCAAAAGCATACAAAATTTCAAGGCGGAGGAGCAGGACTTGTGCAGTATCCCATCATCGGGATTTCCATGCCATCGCGATGACGTTCAGGATAGCTTGAGCTCAACACCATCGTCCTCTCGAATGCTGTCATACTGACAGAAAAATGAGGTGGTAAACGTTTTAAATGAATAAGCATACATTCAATGTAGGGGGCCGAAGTTTTATTTGTGAAAATAACAACAAAGGGGAGATTCGTAAAATTAGGGGCTAAGCACGCTGGAGTAGACTCGTCTTTCCAGATTGGTTCAGCAAGCAGAAGCCGATCATAAATCATACGGCAAAAAAGAGTCCTTCACCCCAATAAGTATATCGCACTTTCGTTTCCTCCCAGGCAACACTAACCATCAGCCCAATGTTGCTACTGTGTTGCCAAAGCCTGATCCCAAACACTCCAGTGCATTACCAACATAATCCAACATTCTGTCGATATTTGGGCTGCCTTGGTTAGGAGGCGCAAACCGCACACACGTTATCCCCATCCGGCCAGTGGGATGCGGAATCCAGATGTTGGGAAAGAAATAATTACGCCATTCTACAACATTACCTGGCGGCTTCGTTGAGGGTTGTTGCGCCTCCATTGGCCCTTTATCCGATGACACAGAAGGTGGAGGCATGGCCGGGTTTCCTGCAGGCTAAAAAAAAAAAAAGGCAAAACATCCCTAAAAATGTTAGCCGTGAAACTACCGTCATAATTATTACGGCCCTCGCACTTCAAGTGTGCTCTAGCCGAGTTCACAGCCATTAAATCGTGTCCATTGGCGCTCAAAAAGCCCATTTGGGAAACAAAGTCGGCAAGATTACTTAAAAATGATGTCCTCAACCAAAACCCCCCTAACTACAAACAAACGTGAATAAACTACAAGTAAAAATAGCCACAGTTTCTATGCCTAATTTTCACGCTTTGCTTTTAAAGCAGGAAATTGATTCCGCCTTCTCAATTGTCGTACCTGAACACCTCAGCCACCAGCGGGTTAACTAACTTGCCTACACTCAGTTCCTGCAGTATTGGCCTTTAAGCGCATAGTCATGGTTTCGGATTGCAGTGAGGAAGTGGAAACGTAGGATTATCATATAAGGCATGAAGAGTGAGCAATTAGGCTCGTAATATTTACGTCATTTTATTTAAAATGCGTGCGCCATCATCTGTCCTTCAACACAGTTACGACATGCACCATCCACTGTTTTGCACGCATAAACGTACCCTGCCCACATAAAAAAAAAAAAAAAAAATTCGTACTGAAAGACAAACATTAACGTGTTCCGACCCAAATCACATGTCTGTGAGGGTTTATAAAACAAACCCGTGTCGCTTGTTCGGGATTAGCAACAAGAAAGGAGCCTCCCGTCGCTTCAACGAAATGGTTCGCACTAGAGGATCTCCCGTATGGCGTTTAAGGTCCCTTTCGTACTGAAATGAGTGTATCCTATGTACCTTGTATCCTATGTATATTTTCGCCTTTAGTTTTAGAATAGTTTCTTTTGTATCTCATGTTGTATTAATTAGTTTCTTTTGCACATTTTGCTGTTTTTTGTCCCCCTTACTCAATGCCCTTCTGGGCCCTGTAAGGTATTATAAATAAATAAATAAATAAATAAATAAATAAATAAATAAATAAATAAATAAATAAATAAATAAATAAATAAATAAATAAATAAATAAATAAATAAATAAATAAATAAATAGATAAATAAATAAATAAATAAATAAATAAATAAATAAATAAATAAATAAATAAATAAATAAATAAATAAATAAATAAATAAATAAATAAATAAATAAATAAATAAATAAATAACGTTTGCCCGTCTCTAGCCATGCGAAGTAAATTGCTTTGCATATTTTAATACCAAAATCCAAGTTCTTTTCAAACTAGCTGTATCTTTGACGTCTGCTGCGATTGCAAATTCACCCTAACCCAGGTATGCGAGTTCACTTCGGTCTGGTTTCTAGAATGTAACGTCCCGAAGCAACCCAGTTTATGGGAGACGTCGTGGTGGCGGTCTCCGGGTAATATTGACACCTGGGGTTTTTTAACATGCTTTGTCATTGAACAGGACAAGTCTCTTGTTTTGCTTCTATCGAGACGCGATCGCCGCTGCCGAATCGAACCCTGGGTCCCCGGCTAGGTAATCGAGCACGGTAACCACACTGAGGCACAGTGGCGGGGCCTTTATGTGTGTTTGTTCTCGACACTATATTGATTTTTTATTCTGCGGTGATATAAATTATATGCAACAGCAGCTTAAAAAAGCAATGATGCACGAAGAAATCAGAGCTTCCTAAATAGGGTGATTATAAATGACGAAAAGGTTCACAGGACTTCCACCTGTAACCCGTCACAGCTAGAAAAAGTTTGCTGTTTGGTTTTCATTGTACACAACTACTCTCGAAAGAGCTCTTGCCTTTGCTTTTCTCTGTTTAGGCATTGCAAGATTACGAAAACTGTTTGGTTTGGTTTATGGGGCTTTGCGTCATAAAGCGGCTCAAGCTATGAGAGACGCCGTAGTGGAGGACTCCGGAAATTTCGACCACCTGGGGTTCTTTAACGTGCACTGACATCGCACAGTACACGGGCGTCTTGCTTTTCGCCTCCACCGAAAAGCGGCTGCCGTGGCCGGGATTCGATCCCGCATCCTTGGGCACAGTAGTCGAACGCCCTAACCACTGCACCACCACGGCGGAGGACGAAAAGCTGAGGGACACCTGGAGAGCTGCTTTAGACCCATTTGACAGCACAGCCAACAAAACATTCCTAGGTCATATATTGTAGACGGTACACGAAGCAAGACTGAATGAAATACTTGTTGGACGAATGAGTGACTGTAGAGGTTTTGCGCAGGGTATACCCCGGTCATGAAAGAAAGTGGAACGCACCCGTGTGATGAGCTATGTCAGCAATAGCTAAAGACTCCCATAATGTCGAAAATAACTCCGAGCTGTTAACTGCGACTTGTCTCTGGAAATTATACGCCTATATCTTGGAACTGTTTTATGCCTACTATATAGAGGAAAATTCTTGCCAGCTATTGTTTCTTCGGGTCTCATTCCTGAAGTGCGTTCACATAAGAGAAGGGTGTAAGGGAAGCAAAAAATTTTTCGTTTCCGAAAATGCCCTTTCAGCAGTGAATGATAGAAAAAAAAAAAAAAAAAAAGACACGATGCAAGTTAGCGCTTTAGAAGGCATCTAATATATAAAATAAACTTTTTTTTCCTTATTTCACACCGTTCTTCACTCAGGCAGTGAGACAAGTTCTACATCTTTCGTTTCCTCATAGCTAATCAAGTTTTCCATTGACGTGGAACTGCAGTAGGAAAGATGACGATGACCAAAACGTGCATTTCCCAAAGGAAGAGAAATGGGAGAGGAAGGGTTGTTGGGCAGAATAGGGTGGCGCACCCTTTACCACTGGCTCAAGCCGACTAGGTTAATATGCGCTGAATAGGGATGCGCTGTTTCAAACTCTCCGCCGCTGGCCAAGGCCGCCTTCCAGGGCTCGTGTGACTGGCCGCTCACTTCTAAGTGTAAGTTTGGTCGCACAACCACAGGACTTATGGGAATGCACGTGAAAAAATAATTATATATATATCTTTGTGCACAGTGCTTCAGTAATCGTCCATTTCCATACCGGCTATGAAGCAAGGAGCAAAAGGCCAAATGATAAAACATGTCCAGTACAAGAGCTAGCTAGCCACTTGTATCTAGCAAAAAATTAGCTTAATTGTGAAATTTTTGCTGATTAATCTGATTTGTACCCGAAATGTGAAGTATTGCCCAGTTTTTAATCTTCCGAATTCCAGAAAAAAATTGAAACCCTAAAACTAAGAACACTAGGTATAAAACATGTGCTAAGATTAAAGACCGCATATGGGGCAAGACTACTAGTGCTTTCAGAATGTGCGTAAAACGGAAGAATTAAAATATTCTAGTAACGTCTTTTGATCCATCGCTGAAAAGTTAATGAGAGAATGGCACCGCAGCCTTATTGTATAGGCCAGGCTGTGACTAATGGTTTTCAATGCAGCCCGTTATACCCTGGACATGCTCGTGGTGTCAAGGTCGCAACACCTTCAGCGGCAAGCCTTGGTTTAATTTAACCATATATTACTTGGTCGCCATTACTCGCTCGATATGTGGGGCGGCTGCACCATCAAGGTCAACTATCATGTCTCGTGATCCTTTGCTCAGCCAAAAGTATAGGTCTTGTGGAAGAACGTATTTGTGATTCCGGAGTATGATCTAAAAATACCTTTCGTTGAAAATCTAAACATATACGCGTCTCACCTGGGACATCAAGAAGAGCAGTCGGATGGCGCTTTCTTCTTCTTCTTCACTATTTTCTTGAGCGTTTTCTTCTTCTATCCTTCCTTTGAAAAATTGTGACTTCATGCCAGTTATTCTTCTCTGTCATCAACCTTTGGTTTCTATGAATACACACACGTGCGAGGCAACAGTCATAAAATATATATGTGTTATAAGCTGGGCTCAGGTTAGGTTTGCTTTGGGTTTCGCTGCGCTTTTCTGAGGTGGTTGGTGATGACGTACTAACCGAAAGAAAATATAGTCCGTATCTGGGAAACTTAATTTTTGTTAATAATTTAATTGAAAAATGCGTAACTGAAAGAGGGACTTTGCCTGTTTTGTGGCCGAACTCCGGCTGCATCTTTTCCGGAGTATTTCTCCGCTGTGCCAATGTGGGGGACATTGTTTTCCGCTCTTTGGGTTTGTCGGCGGAAGCATTCCTTTTTCTTTGTTTTAACGCAGTTTTATTTTCTCCAGCCACTCCACTTTAATGTGAGGAATATGTTCGTTTGAAGGGGCGAAGCTTCAGCCTAGAATGTTTGCTGAGAGAGAGAGAGAGAAAAAAAAAACTTTTAATGAGCATAATAATCAGTAAGAATTCGCAGGAGCTGGGTGGTCGGTGCCCCTAGTCCAGGGCTCCGCTGGCAGCAGCTGACTTGCGGACTAGCTGGATAATCCAGGCTTGCTGGTCCAGGTTGTCGCTGGTCAGGGCCGCCTCCCACTGCTCGTGTGTCGGGCATGGCACTAGTAACGTTGGGTCAGGTTTGTCCTGGCATTCCCAAGAGATGTGATAGAGTGTGGGGCTTGCACCGCACCAAGGACAGTAACTCGTGTATTTTGTTGGACTTATTTTATTTAAAATGTGAAGATTAGGGAATGTGTTTGTTTGTATTTTTCTCCAGTCTATAGCGTCCGAGGAAGGAAGTTGTTTGTGTGGTGGTGAGAAAATTCTTCTTTCTAACCGTAGGTGTTCCAGCCTGTCGCCGTAGGGTCCTAGGAGAGGGGTGGGGTAGGGATGGGGATCCGCCCGGTTTGTGAGAGCTCGGGCTAGATCATTCGCTACCTCATTTCCTTCTAGGCCTTCGTGTCCAGGTGTCCATGTAATTGTGTGCGTCTGTGAGATGGAACGTAATATTGCACACGCTCTTCTGTGAGGTTTTCGGCCAGGTAGTGCCTGCAGGCTGGTTGGGAGTCCGTCACTGTTTGCTGAAAAACGCTTTCAAGAATTGAGGAATTCGGAGATAGCTGACTTCTAAATTCGGTCTTTTTTTCTTACTTCTAAACGCAGGCTGTTACAACCTGGACATGCTCACGGTCTCAAGTTTGCATAACCTTCAGCGTCAAGCCGTGGTTTAGTTTGACCGTTGCTTACGTGGTCGCCGTTATGTATTTATTTATTATAAATAAATTAATAATTTACTAGCTCGATGTCGTGCGGCTGCATCGCCAAGGTGACGCTCCTTTGTGAAGATCATTGTCCTGGAAGCAAAATATCTCGCGTGATACGTGCACCACCTTTGATGGTCGGGTCCTGACTGAAAGTTGTCCTGACAGAAGCGCATGTTTCTTTTCTGCGTTAACGGTGAACACTCAGCGCGGTACGCAGTGTTCTTGGCTGTACAGACAATTCTGCCGAACGTCCACGAAAATACCTTGGTGTGAATGTTACCATCGTCGTACAGCTTAACGAACCCCACTTATTGTGACTTACCCTTGTTGTTTGCTTGGCCCTAAGTGCTGACGGGGCGTTTTGTTTGCACGAGGATTTCAATAGACTGCAGCGTGTTCATCGGCTGCTTCTAGGTTCCTGTGTTCCTCGAAAAAATTCAAGAGATTCCACAATTCTAATGTGCGATTGCTCGCTGAAAGGTTTTCTCTCTAGTACAAGTAATGGAGGGTGAGCCGCTGTCCAAACCGACGCTGGAACGGCCTCTGTTGCTTGATGGATCACGAGAGTGACGTTCGCGTTCCGACACCGACAGGGTATAAGATGTTCAGACTCGTAACCTTCGAGTGCGAAAATCTAGGTAAACTCCGCATAGTGATAGTCATATCAGACGTTTTGGTCATATGGCAAATCAAAGTGACACAGGTTAGAATATAAATTCTGACTCGCCGTTTGTGCTACGCTGGGCTGCGCATGAAGTGGTAGAGAAGGAGCTCGAAGAGCGAGGCCTCGGGCTATGATTAACGTGAAAAGATCATAAAAATAACCGTGGTTTCCGCTTCCTGCTTGCAACCATTCCCCGATCATCCAATGATCAAAAGCATCTCTGTAACAACTTGGTGGAGCGTGCTGTATAGTAGTCCCAGATTACGCGGAACACCGGCGGAGCCGACAATCTACCGCGGGCTACCGCCAGACCTAACAGCGATAGTGATTTAAGATGGAGAAAGTCACTCTTCGGGCACGGAGAAACGGCTGCCAAACCAGACCGTAAGCACTAGGCAGCGATCACCTCCTGACTATGTCGATTACATTTTATCGACCCCTGCCTCTTCACGCCGATGGTGGAGCCGTAAGTGTGGTAGTCTCATAAAGACACGTTCATGCGGCTTGGCTGAAGCGGTGCTTTATATACATGTCGGGCGTTCCCATACGTAACGTGGTTGATTAAGACTGCAATCCCTAATGTGACGAAACAACAAAGACGCAAATTGAGCAAGGTGCGTCTGTGTGAACGAGGATCATACAGTGGAGCTATAGTGCCTAAAATATAGTGGAGCCATTAATGCTTTGACGTCATACATTTAAAAGCGGAGCCCCCCCCAATTTTACATGCCCACAAAATGATTACACAGAGAACACTGAGAAGCCAACATGTGCATTTTTAATGAGAGGAACCGGCAGCCTATATACTGATTTTATGAAACGCCTTGTTTACTGGACGTCATAGTGCTGTGACAAATGAGAGAATAAATAATTCCTTGACCGATGGCGCGTGGACGACAGTTGTCAGGGTAGCGTGATCTCTTCTTCCGTGGTTGATAGCGGCTCTGGGCTCGGTTTCTCTATCTCGGCGTTGATTGCTTCTCGCAGCGGTCCCAGCACCTCCTCTCTAAGCGCCCTCTGCAGCAGGTACTTGGAGGCTCTCTCCACGAACGGCTGCTCGAAGCCCAGCACGCTCTGGTAGTGGATCTCGTGCACGTCGGCCGTCACGATCTGTAGCTCGTCCAGCTGAGGCTTGGACTCGTCCGACAGTGCTGCGTCAGGCCAGAAGAAGACAAGGTTGTGCACGGCTGTTACCCCGGGGCCGGAACAACAATGTTCCCAATGCTAAAGGCTCTTTGTAGCACAGAAAAACTTGCCGACTTATCATAATGTGAAAGAAAAAAGTTATTAAACAATAATTCCGGTACAATAACGGAAAAGCCCTAGGTGCAGGCTAAGGGAAAGAAGTTTTTTCTGCACGGCTTCGCTACCAAATTACCTGTAATTAATTCCAGCGGATGGGGAACGCATGCGTGCTTCCACATGCTTCTGGGTTTTGAACGAAGCGCTTTGCCTCACTGCGTAGAAGTTATTTCCCCACTAACCATGCTAAACGTAAATGAACAAAAATGATTAAATGATAGCTTTACGGGCTGAGGGAACTAGTTAAATACTACATACAGATACTCGAAGTGAATATCGCACATTGTGAGCAGGAATTGCTATTCAGGATACGTCTTTCCCCTCAAGTAATTTCATCTGGTTGGGCCTTTTAATTATTAATAAATGAAACATCCTTAAGTAACAAATTTCCCCGTGCTTTGTCTGGTGTATTTACTAAGGTAAAAAAATGACAGAATTTTCGGTATTAAATATTTAAAATCTTCTGTTAAGCCCGTCTCACAAAACATCCAATGCAGCTTAGGGAACCGTTACAACACTTTTACACTTCCGTAAGTAAAGGTTCTCCTGGCTGCACGAACACAAAGTCTGCACATCTCATGTCTAAATAATTTTGAGATAACGTGTCATAGGATTTTCACAAGGTAAAGAAATGCTTTATCAGATCGGTCTTACTGCAAAGCTGTAAAGCATCGACCATATGTCAAAGTAAATCAAAGCACACCAGGTGTTTCTAAATTTAGCCCGCATCGAAAAGCTGCTTTTTGGCTAAGTTTGATCCTGCAGCCTAATTTCTTTTTGTTGCAGAATTACAGCAAATACGGGAAGCCAATGCGTCGGGCACAGCGCTGATTTCCAACCCAGGCCTCAATTTCTCGTATTCCAAAATCAGGCCAAATGTGCTTTCATTTCCTGGGAAGTTATTTATACACGTAATGTTTCGCATATCGCAACATTGCAGAATAAAAATCATTATATCCTCAGATAATCCATCAGTAGGCATGTAGTTTTCTGCTATTCTTTAATTTTCGAAAACACACTTCTAGCATTTTTTTTTTTGTGAAGGTTTTATAATTGCTAGGTATGGCCGGAGAAAGATTCAAAACAAGACTATCGACTGTTAGACCACTCCGATCCTAAAATATTCCGTTATTTACTATAGTATATCTAAATATTTCGGAGTGGCGTTGGAAGTAAAAGTGATGTCGAAGAAGCCCTAAGTTCTTGCCATGGATATTAGGCTTTTGCATGACGTGTTTCCCCAACTGTGTGGACGAAGATATATGCGTGATCACTTATAGTCACTTGCCTATGAGGCTCCTGCGACGCGCGTACTAGAACGCATGTGTGTAGACGTGAACGCTGTTTATAACGTCTTATGTATACGAAGAAATTAAACGGATAGCCTTTGAAATTAAGGGAAACATAGAAGTAGGTACTTTTAATTGTGTTTAAATTTTCAACCTCAATTTTAACATCTTAAGACTAACTGGTAAGACGCCCGACTACTGTGCCGGAGTTCCCGGGATCGAATCCCGGCCTCGGCGGCTGCGTTTCGATGGAGGCGAAACGAAGTGGCGTCCGTGTGCTGTGCGATGTCAGCGCACGTTAAAGATCCCCAGGTGGTCGAAATTACTCCGTAGCCCTCCACTACGGCCCCCCTTTCTCTCTATCCACTTTCACTCCCACCTTCCTCCCTTCCCTTACGGCGCGGTTCAGGTGTCCACAGAGCAAGTGTGACAGATACTGCGCCTTTCCCTTCCTATGAACCAACCAATCATCCACTCGGCCCGGGGTGGTGCAGTGGTAAGACGCCCGACTACTGTGCCGGAGTACCCGGCTTCGTACCCGACCTCGGCGGCTGCGTTTCGATGGAGGCGAAACGAAGAGGCGTCCGTGTGCTGTGCGATGTCAGCGCACGTTAAAGATCCCCAGTTGGTAGAAATTACTCCGTAGCCCTGCACTACGGCTCCTCTTTCTCTCTTTCCACTTTCACTCCCACTTTCCTCCCTTCTCTTACGGCGCGGTTGAGGTTTCCACAGAAAACAAGTGAGACAGTTACCGCGCTTTTCCCTTCCTACAAAGCAATCATCCGCTCTGCAAGATATATAGCGTGAGGCACTGTCACAGATAAACCCCAACGACTATGACTAGTTTTAAATTAACAGGCGTCATTGCGCTTTGGCGCGCCAGCAACACTCCTCGGGCCGGTATGCGTAGCAACACTCACGTGCTCCGAAGCGCGCCCTGGCGACCACGGGCCCTGTGAAGCGCAGATACATGCGGGGCAGCCCCGTGATGCCCAGGTTGCAGATGCCGTCCAGCTGGGCGCGCAGCCGCACGTCCCACGTGGTATGCGCTGAGCTCAGGTTGCAGTTCACCTGCGGGTTCACATAATTCGGATAGACTAACCTGATCGCACCTTCCTGCTGATCACACGACGGAGTAGTAAGCTGTACAGACATCGCTATTACTTGGTCCCACAAGAAACAAAAATGAGGCCAGGAAGTTTCTTTCAGTAATTAGAGCACGCAGAAAGTGTCCAGATGAATCGCTGGAGCTCACAGGTTTTGGTTTTACGGTAAAATTACCAGGGAGGGTGACGGGCAATGCACTCTTTACTTGCATCATTAGCCTTTCCTGGTGTGATGATTTGTGATTTTACTTCTGGCTGTTTTCTGATACGTCAGTTTATCGTGGAGCACCTTGCTTTGTGATTTCATGATTCATCGAATTCATTTCACCTCTTACTCATGCTCAATACGACAGCATTGTCTTTTTATTGTGATCATTTTTTTTACCTTCTACATTTTACGACTTGTGCTGTGCAGTGATATGTTTCTGCAATACATTTTCTATCACTCCCTCGACAGCATGCCCAGACAGCACCAAGCATATTAAACTTAAAGCGTCACTGTGCTGGGCATAGAAACAAATAATGGGACTCTGTTCAATGAATACGTGAGCAGAGCGGGCAAATGTAATTGAATTGGAATGACGTGGTTAGAAAATGTACAGGTGTGGGAACTGAGCGTGGTAGAAACGTCGGAGGGGGATTGCACATATTTTGTAGAAACACTTTGGCCTGCTCTAAGTTTTATGCGGCTGATGATGAACATAAGTGATGACACGATGCGGTTCATGCTTTAAAAAAAATTAACGGCAAGATCGACTTCGCCTCCGAGGGACGCCAATTCGAGGGCTTCAGACTCAGTTCTGAGAGCCATACCCACTGGTTCATCATAACGGGGCATACCATAAGTTATGAGACAGGTTAATCTTTTGCATTATTTTACACTAGAAACGTACGCCTATAAAACCCCACAGAAGAGCTAATTTGTTTCTAACCTTTCCTGGACCACACTACGTCATATTTTTTCCGCATCTCTTCCAAGGGCGAATTTAAATGGAGGGAAGAAAAGGCTGGTAAAATTACAAAATGAAGGTTGGGTGGGGTAGGGGGCGGGGGGTTGTAGAAACGTTTCATACAATTTAAGCTTAATTCGTTCCTCTGTTTTTCATTTCCTTGTTTTTTGAAAAACTACATCGCCCCCTTCCCCCTCCAACCCCCCACCCCTCCTCCTCCTCTCTGAGATTAGTCCATATAAATATGGCATGGTCTCTTTTGGTGATAGTTCTAATACAAACAAGTATTTTAGTAGGTTCTTTAACACTGTTCTGTGTGTTACTCTTGGTGCAGTCCCTGGTCGCGTTCTTCCCCTTCTGACCTGCATGCGTTCCACGCCCAGCTGTGGCAGGCCTCCGACCACCGCTGCGCGCAGGAACCTCCTCCTGCGGAACTCCCACAGCTCGGGGAGCCGCGAAGGGAATCCCCGCAGCACCCGCTTCATCAGGGTGCCCAGCCGCTCGGAGCAGGGAGCCGACACGTTGGAGAGCTTGACCGCCGGAGCTGTGGTGGTCGTTGGCGCCACCGTGGCCACTGCGGAAAGTCACACGCTGCGCTGTCGCTGAGCGCTTTTACGTGTCCGGGACAGGCGTCTCTGACGGGTCGAGCGAAATGCAGTGCACGCCATACACAGTGGGAAGTGCTGGTGTGCCCCCGTCTAATATAGCGGCACTTGTTGCTGGGCATATATGCATTCAAAGCACGCTCGGTCCCTCCATAACTTCACCCACGTCTCTGTACTTCGATTATCCCTGTCCCAAGGGATAATAAGGTATCATTCCGGGTGCCAGTTCCCACTGAACTACAGGCCATAGAACTCGCACAATCAATTATTTCAATGATTATCTGCTAAACTAAGATTCTGGGGTTGCTATTGGGAGCCGGCTTACGGCTAGGCATATAGATCCAGAACAGATAAATAACCTCTTTATTGCGCATGATATAAATTTCTATCTATTGGTTTCTGTTCGCAATTTATTTTTTCTGTAGCGAAAATCATTTTATTTGCTTACAGATAAAGATCGCTGTAATTGATTGATTGATTGGTTGACTGAAAAAACAAAAAACAAAAACAGGCACACATTTTAATGCCCGCCATGGTACAGGTTTTTGTACTCTCCTTACTCTAAATGTAGTGCGCTTGATGCCACATGGGTCTAACTCTTAGCCTAATTAGGACTAGTGCGAGGTGCCCCACCGATGTTTCGGCTATACCACGCTTACAGCTGTGAATCGAAGGTGAACCGTTGGCAACTGTTTGTAGCTTTTTCGCCGACGAAAAGAATGCGTAAAATTTGTGTATACTCACCCCGCCATCATTATGTAGATTGTGATGCACGATGAACTACGTAGATAATAAAAATAGCTGCCGTATTTTTCACAGTCCGACATTACCTGACTTGCTGGTTTGCTATTAGTGTTTTCATTTAATCTACCTTGACGTCGATGAGGGCATGAATACCATCTTTTCGACCGTATACGCTCGCTCCTAGCTCAGTGCACAAATCGCCAAATGCTGCGCATCAGCTTTCCCACAAAGTTCTGTACACAAAACAGGTCAGGGCGATCGACGGATGTGCACTAGTTACCGTGTGCATTATTTTTTTCGCCTGGTGATGGAAAACATTTATATACAGATACAAATACAGGAGGTTACGCACGAGCTGACCCCGAGTGTGTGTGTGTGTGTGTGTGTGTGTGTGTGTGTGTGTGTGTGTGTGTGTGTGTGTGTGTGTGTGTGTGTGTGTGTGTGTGTGTGTGTGTGTGTGTGTGTGTGTGTGTGTGTGTGTGTGTGTGTGTGTGTGTGTGTGTGTGTGTGTGTGTGTGTGTGTGTGTGTGTGTGTGTGTGTGTGTGTGTGTGTGTGTGTGTGTGTGTGTGTGTGTGTGTGTGTGTGTGTGTGTGTGTGTGTGTGTGTGTGTTTAAGGGGGGGTGAGTTGCTCCAGATTTTCAAATTAAGGTAGGTGCCTAAAACTTTTTCAGGTTGGGGGTGGGGGCCTTTGAGGTTAAAGGAGCGGCATATAGTCATTTTTTGTTGCCATCATCGCAATTATTTCTCCCGAATCAAGGCGCTACCTCCAGAAAAACAAGGAATAGGGTGAGTGTAGGGGAAAGAAAATAAAGGCAGGGGACAGGAAGGGAGGGAAGGGGGGGGGGGGAGGGGGGGGGCTCATCTACGTGAACCTTAACCTCGACGGCTATACCACTAGCTTTTGAGATCACGTCGAATTGTAGTGTGTATTATATTTTTTGTTTTTCTGTGTGTGATTGTTACCTGGTATGCCCCTCCTGCTTGGGCCATAAGGCCTGCAGTATTTTGAAATAAATAAATAAATAAATAAATAAATAAATAAATAAATAAATAAATAAATAAATAAATAAATAAATAAATAAATAAATAAATAAAGGTCATCTGTTCGAATGGTAACATACGGCGTCTTCACTTGAACAGTACTTGTCATTAATTACAGTAAATAAAAAGTAAATCAAATTATATTTGGACGAATTTATAAGAGGCATCAGTAGAAAATGACTTTCTTGCGCGAAAATGTTTTGTGCGTGCGTGCTTTATGGCGCAAAAGCTGGCTTGCAGAATTTTGCGATATATGTTACTATACGGGAAGTTTGCCATATTGCGTTGGCGCTTGCAAACGACCCTACAAACACTGATGACGCATTATTACTAGGAATATCAGAAATTACAGCACGAAACCGCGTAAAGCTACTGACGCGGATATGTATTCCTTCCTGGTGGCGTCTAGCGTACGTCACGTGACGAACCTCCAGGTGTCTGATAAGCGGCACAACGACGTATGTTTCGGAGGGGCAATGATTGCTTGCCCGGCCAAATCCACCCCGCCTTGACAAAAACTAAGTTTCCTCGCTATTTCAGGAATTTGCTTTGCGTTTCTTGCGGCTTTACAATCCAGGCTATGCATGATGGCAAAATCGGCCTCAAAATTGCTGTATTCGCATGAATTCGACGATAACTCATCTCTTCCCCCAAACCCGTTCCTGTCCCATGTTTCCGAGAAAGAATCTTTGCGCCAGCGAACACGCGCTCTAATTCCTCCTGTAATCTCACTTGGGAGGAGGTAGGTATCTGTGCGCCGGATTCGGGCATGAGCTGCTGTGACCCTTTTTGTGCGTCATCAGTGTCGTGGCGAAAGGCTGCTCAAGTGACCTACAAATGCCCGCATTGTAGTGTTGACTAGCACTGTGCGATGTGAAACACCTGCTGTGGACCTGCGAAGGTATACAGAATCCGTGAGACAGTGCTACCTTAGGAAAGTAGGACTGTGGTGGGACCTTGAATGTGACTACCGCAAGTGGACAATCAGTTTATCGGGAACTGCGAATTTTAAAGAGAGACCAGTTTACACTCCTTCTTCTAACTTTCTCCTACTTCTCGTCCCTTTTTCACTATGCCTGATGACAAACGTCTCGAAAAAAAAAAAAGGAAAACAGCGGAATTTCTCGTCTAGACATTAGAACAAAGTCTGCGAGCGATAGCGTCACATCGCCTCCATGCGCAAACTCTATTCACGGGAGCCCTGGCCCAACAAGTTTTGCGACCTACTTCGGAGAGCTAGATTTCTTTCTCCAGAAACAATAACATATTTGCAGGAAGCTGTAATTGGAAAATTTATTTGTAAAAACTGATCAGTCTGCACAGACTCGATTTGAAACAAAAGCTGTTTGCATGCAGGGAGCCTTGTAGACAGTGCAGCCATCTGCTGCGCTGCACCTGAACCGATGACGGTTCTAGGACTAACTCAGCTAACATTCCGCCCGCTCACTATGGAGGGCGCAGTCGGCACAACAAATGTCTTCTAATCAGGACGCCACCTGGAACACTAGCTTTTAACTCTGTGCGTGCAACAGGGCAACTTGGCTCGCTGGCCGAATCGACGTTGTGCCTGCTGGGGAGAAGAAACTCGTTGACGTCACGTCTTTCAGTTGACGTCATGCTCTGAGAGACCGCGCCGTCTACCGAATTGTGTCGGAAACCCCCACCGGCTCAATCTCGACAGTGGTATCGACCGTGCGCGCGCTTCCCTCCGAAAGGAAACGATGCGCCAACCAATCAAGCTCCTAATTCTCTCGTAGGCTCTTTAAAGCTTCTACCTGCGGAACGAGGTTGTTTCGCGCAGATCCCGCTTCAAACAGAGCCGCCCGCTCGTTTCAAATGAGTCCCGCTCTTGTATAATGCGCCGCACGGGAACCCAATTTCTGCTGCACGGTGCAAGTGCATGCTGTGGACTTGACAGGGTATGCACTATGTAGTAGCTACAGAATCCCCCATGCCATCGTGCTTCAACAAAAGCGCTCTTTTGAAGCTTAGTGAACAACCCCGCCATCTCTTTCAGTCTTCCCTGAAAATGCTTAAACCTCTCAAAACCGAGCAGATGGGGAAGTTAAGGTTTCGATCCCTATTTTTTTTCTTGATTTCACCCTGATTGAAGGTAACGGTACGGGGATCCGACGCTTTATTTCTAAGGTTAAGTTTTCTTTTCTCTTCCGACATGATCACGGCTCTCCTACGGGGAAGGAAATTCATTTGTATATTTGGTTGGCTCCCCTTTTCTACATCATTTTTCACAAGAAAATTGGGAAAAAAGGACTGAAAAGTGGAGGAAGAAAAAAGGAGAAGGCAACGCATCCCCACCTTGAATGTAGCCGTCCCGTGCGAGTGGCTGTTATATTGGCAAGTCAGTAGAGAAATGGTCGCAAATTAGCACTTCGCGACGTCTGTGCTCCGTAGGTAGAGTTTCAAATTGGGCTAGTTGGTGGTTGTTATTCCTGTGCATTGTTGCGCTTACGTAGGAACTGGGACACAATCGGAGACGACACAGAACAGATTGCGCACATCTGTTCTGTGTCGTCTCCGATTGTGTCCCAGTTCCTACGTAAGCGCAACAATGCACAGGAATCCGTAGGCAGCGCAGCGATAATCAAAGTGTACCTCTGTTCCCTGCATCCCGCTGTTCCTTTCAGCAGATACCCTTTACCAGCCCACTGTACTCAAGAAATAAATTGAGGCAAACACAAGCTTGAGAGACTGCTTTGCTTCACTGAATATGAGGACGTACAGATGCGGACATAAGAGAACGGAGTACTCTTATCCGTTCTAAGTACAATCACGCCTTCTGCACTGGAGATAACTAAACATTAAATGTGTAAGTGAATGCGCACTGTCATCTACTACCAGCCTGCACATACCATGACTTGCAGTTTCAATTATGCAACAGGTGAAACATTTGAGAAAGAAATAGCGTGTTCCGTTTACTTTGTCCGCACCAGTATGTCTGAAAGCATGTGGCATAATTTGCTGCAACTTGCAAGATAGCTCTTATTGAGAGGTGACGATACATCGACTGCATATAGTTGCATCATTGAACACGCTTGCATACACTGGTAAACATTGTGCGTGACCTTTCGTGTTCATTATTTCATCATCATATTACGAAAAAGCATTTGACTCAGTTGAAACCTCGGCGGTGATGCAGGCATTGTGAAATCAGGGGGTAGACGAGCCGTACGTGAAAGTGCTGGAAGATATATATATATATATATATATATATATATATATAGGGGGGAAATGAGGGTGCTCGTTATAATACATGAAGGAAGGAAGCCAATAGTCGGCGAGGCCAAGGAAAGCGTTGGGGATGGTACTTTGTCTTTTTTTTTAATGTTTACTTAGATAATCACAGAGATTAGTAATGTAATCTATTTAGGGGAAAGATAATTAAACACAAAGTAGAAGAAAAAACAACGTGCCGATGGTGGGGCTCTTCCAACTGAGCTATATTGGCCGCTGTCCCCCCTGCTACTTTCTTGGGTATTTATGTTGTCTGTATACGAACCTTGAGAGTGTTCACCAGCGCCACCCTCAGCCAAGGCGGCGGACGTGGAACGTCCTTTGTTACCGCCAGCGTCACGTAGAACGTGATCAAGAGGGAGGGCGAACGCTGAGCTAGAACCCTCTTACGCTACCTATGGCTTCAAGACTGCCAGAACCGAGACCCCCGTAAGCTACAAGCAGATCAATTAAGGGGAAATGAGGGTGCTCGTTATAATACATGAAGGAAAGAAGCCAACAGTCGGCGAGGCCAAGGAAAGCGTAGGGGATGTTACTTTACGTCCTTTTTTTTTTTTTTTTGTAATGTTTACTTGGGTAATCACAGAAATTAGTAATGTAATCTTGTTTAGGGGAAAGATAATTAAACACAAAGTAGCAAAAAAAAAAAAAAGACAAAGTACCATCCCCAACGCTTTCCTTGGCCTCGCCGACTGTTGGCTTCTTTCCTTCATGTATTATAACGAGCACCCTCATTTCCCCTTAATTGATCTGCTTGTAGCTTACGGGGGTCTCGGTTCTGGCAGTCTTGAAGCCATAGGTAGCGTAAGAGGGTTCTAGCACAGCGTTCGCCCTCCCTCTTGATCACGTTCTACGTGACGCTGGCGGTAACAAAGGACGTTCCACGTCCGCCGACTTGGCTGAGGGTGGCGCTGGTGAACACTCTCAAGGTTCGTATAAAGACAACATAAATACCCAAGAAAGTAGCAGGGGGGACAGCGGCCAATGTAGCTCAGTTGGAAGAGCCCCACCATCGGCACGTTGTTTTTTCTTCTACTTTGTGTTTAATTATCTTTCCCCTAAATAGATTACATTACTAATCTCTGTGATTATCTAAGTAAACATTAAAAAAAAAAACAAAGTACCATCCCCAACGCTTTCCTTGGCCTCGCCGACTGTTGGCTTCTTTCCTTCATATATATATATAGTGGCTGCACAGCCATCATAGTTCTGCATAAAGAAAGTAACAAAATTTCTATAAAGAAAGGTGTTAGGCAAGGAGACACGATCTCCCCAGTACTATTCACAGCTTGCTTAGAGGAAGTATTCAGAGACTTGGAATGGGAGCAGTTAGGGATAAGGGTAGATGGAGAATACCTCAGCAATCTGCGATTTGCTGACCACATTGCCTTGCTAAGCAACTCGGGGGAGGAACTGCAAATAATGATTGGTGACCTAGACAGGAAAAGTAGAAAGGTAGGCTTGAAAATCAATATGCAGAAGACTAAGGTAATGTTCAAAAGCCTCGGAAAGGAACAGCACTTTACATTAGGTAGCGAAGCACTGAAAGTAGTAGGCGGATATGTCTACTTAGGACAGGTAGTAACTGCAGATCCGGACCATGAAAAGGAAATAACAAGAAGAATAAGCCTGGGATGGAGCGCATTTGGCGAGCACTCGCTGATTATGACTAGCAGCTTACCGGTATCGCTCAAGAGTTGCATCTTACATGTACTGACCTATTTGGTTGAAACGTGGAGGCTAATCAAGAGAGTTTACGTAAGTTGAGGACAACCCAGAGGGCTATGGAACGAAAAATGGTAGGTATACCATTAAGAGATAGGAAGCGTGCAGAGTTTGTCAGAGAAATAACTCAGGTTACCGACATACTAGTGGAAATTAAGAAGAAGAAATGGGCATGGGCAGGACATGTAGTGCGAAGAGAGAATAACCGATGGTCGCTTAGGGTAACAAACTGGATTCCAAGGGAAGGAAAGCGTAGCAGGGGGCGGCAGAAAGTTAGGTGGGCGGATGAGGTTAAGACGTTCGCAGGGGTCAAGTGGATGCAGCTAGCACAGAACCGGGTTAAGTGTAGAAATATGGGAGAGGCCTTCGCCCTGCAGTGGGTATAGTCAAGGCTGATGATGATGATGATGATGATTTCATCATCTCTAGCATTCGTCGTTGCAGGGAAGTGGCATCCTGACGGGCAAGAGCGCCGACGATCTGTTTCCTCCTCTTGGCACATCGACGCCTCAATCCCAATTGCCGCCTTCTTCATCGCCACATCGTGCTGAAACTACGGTGATTCAGCATGTGCCGATCCCACGCATTGATTCCCTGCCTGCACGTGTCCACGAACTGTGATCTCGCTTCCCAGCTGTGCGCCACAGCTCTAATCGACCTTCCCAGCACAGCTACGCGATGCCCAAAAGCGCAATTACGGCTGCAAGACAACGACTTCAAAATATGAGATAATACGCTTAATTAGTATAACTATTGCCCCCTGGACTACACATAAGTTCCTGTTGTCAGTCGTTTTCTCAGCGCCATTTTTAGTAGGTGTTTCATGATGGTCCCATAGGGGAGCACCCGGGCTTCCATAAAGCCCATATGAGTAAAGAAACGCGATTTATTGACGCCAGCCTTTTGACTTTCTTTTTAAAATGTATGTGACCTCTTGTACGTGTCCCCTGCCAACACCCCAAATGAACTAGTGCCTCTCCTGCGGACCTCGTCTAAGTTCTCCATCCTATTTCTATTATATCTTATTTTTTTATCATTTCGGGAGTCGACGCCTGCTGACCGCTTGTCTGGCGGTAAATCGCTGGGTAGTTACTTACGTCAACTGCCTCACCAGATGATCTGAAACAAATGCTCTTCGCTGCGAGTCAGCTTCAGGGATAAACAAATTTTAGAGTAAGCCCGTTAACTTCGCGTCGCTCTCTGGTAGTCTCTGCTCAGAGGCTGTACGCAGGCTTTCTTCCCAATATCCTAGCTGAAGCTCTTCGCGCCTCGAATACATCTCGCAAGACACCATCTGTCCACATTCCCAAGACCAATGACCTCATCAAACGCTTTCACTGTACCATACCAAGTGTTTCAAGCGTACTGTCCACATATATCCTGCCCGCCTACATCAAATGGCACTCCACTTTCGTTTGTTACATTTACTTTCGCTACTGCTTCGCAAGAGATAAGTAGTTACACCCCATGTCTTCGTATGTATGGTCGCCCTACATCTTCCGCCCGGAGGAACTTTATTTTCTACCTTTAAAACTTCCGTAGCATCCCCCCCCCCCCCCCCCCCCCCGAACATTTTCCTGCATCCTGTGCTATCGCGAGATAGCGAGCCTTTGGCCCGAAGCCAGCCATGCCTCCAGAAAGGGCAGTTATGAATTTATCCACCGTGCAGTTTCTTCCCGCCATGGCGGTAAAGTTTTAAAATTTACGCCCGTGAACGCAGTAGGCGTGCGCTGAGAATTCTTCAGCCGCTTTATTGGTCCCTCTACGATGCTAGAAACACAATCGCGCATTCCTTCCCACTTCTGCTAACGACCATCACCGTCGTGGAGCTGAGGTCGTGCAAGTCTCGTGTCTGAAGCCATTTGCTGGTATCTGTCATCATTATAACTTTTGACTATAGGGCATTCAAACTGTGCGCAACCTTCTCGATTTCTTAATATTCATCATTCCTTGTCTTTGTAGGAAAGTGCACTACCTTTTAGTGAGGGTAAAGCCTGTCCGTTCTGGTGATCCTTCGTCCACAGGCCCAGCCATTTACATACATACTTGCATCGTATACCTACTGGACGGCGTTATGAATGTACATATTTTCTAGGCCCGTGTTTTTCACGTTGCGCGGCCTAATAACTAGCGGCCAATAAATCTGCTTATGAACTGTCTGTAGTCAAACAGTGCATGGTTGTTCGCTTTTTACGCCAAAAGTACGTTTCATCACATCAGAAGCTACGTTTCGTATACTTTTAGCGCAGCTTGAGTTATGATTCCGCACATAAATGTCGCTGGTGAAGGGTATATACCACAACACAACGCTGTAAAAACACTCATTACCGCGCGAGGGTGGAGCGATTGCAGACGCGAATTTTATTTGCAAAGTTTTGTAAAGGTTGAATATGATGCCCGCAGCATGCAACATGTGAATGAAAGGCATTTCTTGATCCTATCTTATAATTCCAGAAAATGATTTTGTTGGTTGGTTGGTTTATGGGGTTTAACGTCCCAAAGCGACTCAGGCTATGAGAGACGCCACAGTGGAGGACTCCGGAAATTTCGACCACCTGTGGTTCTTTAACGTGCACTGACATCGCACAGCACACGGACACCTTGCTTTTCGCCTCCATCGAAAAGCAGCCGCCGAGAAAAAAAGTATGGCTAATAACGACTACAAAGAATCCAGCAAAGGTAAAAATGACACACTGTCTCAGCAAGCAACAGGGCAAGGTGTGGCAAAATGCGTGAATAAACAACAAAACAGATGTCAAAGTATATTGGAAAGTATAAAGAGAAGATGATAATTACTGGTGAAGCAAATAAAAGTAAGGACGAGACCTAAGGCTAACGCGCCGTCATCATTTAATGTTAATGAAGTGCCCCAGCAACCTTTTGTTTTTCATCTCTTTCTCGAGTTCTTCGGGAGTAAGCAAGTATGAGTATGCACAAGAGAAATGCACGGACATCGTTTTCCAATCGTCAGAAATCACAGCAACATTTCCTCTATTTTATTGCCACTCATACTCCAAGGTTTATTAACCATTTTTATTATCACCATAACCATTATTGCCATAAAATTACCATAATCATTTTATAGGAATTATTAAACATTTCTTCCTCTCCCAAAATCTTCGGCATTTGCGACTGCTTCACATTTGGGGTCACACGGAGAAAGAGGTCCATACCGAGAAGCGCACCGCGACTACAAATATTTGTTCTTTTCAGTAAGATGAGTTGGGCCAATTCGACGTCTTCCGCTTCGGATCGAAGGGCGCGAAATACGACCTCTCATAAAAGGCGGAGTGCTCGTCTCTTTCGCGTTTTCTTTCAAGATATTTGCTTTGTTTTTTCTTCGCGAAGTAGGCACATTTTTGGAGCTGCTCACGCTGTTGTTTATAGACTATCATGATGATGATGATGAAGTGGTATCGCTACCCATGCCACTTAGAGAAGAGTAAACGAACAGTGCTGTTAGGCGAACTCCCTCGCGAAGCAATGGGGTGACGGACATCGAATCAAAAAAGATAAAAATGTGATGACGATCAACAGAATTAAGGAGAAAGTATAGTGCGAGAGACAAATAAACAGATGGACAGTTATGGTAGCGGGAAGACACCAGTAGCGGTTCGACACTGCCAAATCTGAATATCGACCGATAGCTCCGAGTTATTTCGCAATGAGGAAAAACGCGTTGGTTGCATGGTTGTGTGGTGTGAATTGCTTATTATCACGATATTTACCCACCATGTACTACAAATTAAGCCAAATCGACCAAGGTCAAATTTGGGGGTGGCCCATCCAATTTGAAGGCGGCCGTCGTATTCACCATAAGAAAAATATGCTGGTCATCGCTGTTGGTCCAAATCGGTTGAGGTCAATTTTTGGGGGTGGTGCCGGCCAAATTGGGGGTTGCCCAGGCTAAATTTGGGAGTCTCCGCGTTGGGCACAGCCGAATTAGGCTGGACATCGATATTTGTACACATGACGATGCGGCCGGAGAGGTACACCTGCCATGGCAATGGCGTACGTGACTGCATTCCTTCGTTAGAGGTCAAATCCCGGCTTCAATTGATCTTCGGAAATGGTAGCAGTACAGTTCAAGCTCTAAAAAAAAAAGCTTTTCTGATGCTCAGTATCTATATTACGGCGGGTTTCAGCTTTCCTTCGTTGTGATTAAGAGATCGCTATTGCTTTCGCATTTGAACTCAATTGTAAGTATAGCGTTCAAAAAGAGGGGGCGGGCGGGTAAGGGTCCCGCCGTCTTTTTTTTTTTTCTAATGGTTACATGTGTTGGACGTGAAGTGGACCGTACAATACAATAACTGTCAACGTTATTAATAGTGACCAGTATTATGAAAACAGAGTTAACTGCGCCTTCGCCGGGGTGGCTCAGTGGTTAGGGCGCTCGACTACTCTGCCCAAGGATGCGGGATCGAATCCCGGCCTCGGCGGCCGCTTTTCGATGGAGGCGAAATGGAGTGACGTCCGTGTGCTGTGCGATATCAGTGCAGGTTAAAGAACCCCAGGTGGTCGAAATTTCCGGAGTCCTGCACTACGGCGTCTCTCATAGTCAGAGCTTAGAGACGTTAAACCCAACAAACCAAACCAAACCACTGCAGAGTTAACTCCAGAATCCGGCTTAGGAAGACATCTCTGCCTTCTCTAGCAAATGATCTTTGTTTTAGCACTGCCATTTAGGTCATGACTCAGTGAAGGTCATTGGTATATTCGAGTCTGAAAAACAATAAAACTCGTTTGAGAAACAAAGCAAGATGGGCACCGGAATAGGGCTTTCATCTAGGTTTATTTGCTCTCCAGACCAGCAAAATATACGACAGGAACAATGCATGCGCAGTATGAATTCTCGTGAACCACGCCGATTTACGCTCCTTGTATGGTCATCTCTCTCTTGTCGAAGCCGTGGCCTAAAAATCCATTGCAAAGGAGCAATCATGTTTGGGCAGCATGTGTGAATTGGAAAAAAAAAAAAAATATGTTATGCTACAAACCTAAAGCGGTTCAGAATGCAAACAAGGTCATCCACAATGTAAAGAAATGGAACAGTCGCAGCGTGCCTATCCCAATTCCTGCGCCCCAATCTTTAAGCGCATCACGCACGACGGAAGGATAAATGCAGGAAACAACAGCCAGAGGATTGCTAAACTGGGGTCGTTAAAACGAACACATTGACCTGCGTGATCCATCTACATATGCCAGGTATAGGACCTGCATTTATCTCAGCATTGCGCCTACTGCAAAATATGTGAACCACGGTTGCACGACATCAAAGTTCTGGGAAGAGAAGGTGTTATTAATAAGACACGACATGCGTTGAAACCTTATTACACCAGAACAAGGGGAAGCGATTTCGTCAGCGATACATTTGTGGTACTCGTGAAGACTGGGTTGTTGTATCCAGAGTGGTTTGCGTGAATAGCTGTTCCTTACAAGAATTCGTATTGCGCACGCCTAGTTCCTTCCTTGTGCTTTGCTGGTCCGGAGAGCAAACAGAGCTGCATAATGTTTAATGCTTGTACCATGCACATCTCCTCATTTGTCAAAATAGAAGCCTGGGCGAGTTGGTATGTATACATCCTAAAACAGCGCAAAAGAACAGGGACGAGAGAACAAAACGTACAACACGCAGCGCTCGTGTTGTACGTTTTGTTCTCTCGTCCCTGTCCTCATTTGTGTTTCTTCTATCGAAATGCTCGGTAGTTCTACTATGGACCGTCTCGTCCTTCGCGAGGGATTTTATATTATTCAGGTACACATGCCGCGACTTTGCGACCCGAATGATGACATGCGGCTAAGTGAATGTCCCTCGTTTGCTACACACTCGTATACATTAATATATGCAAGGACGCTCTTACAGTTCTTCATCAAAACGAGCGCCTAAATGAATTTTCCATGTCTGTAAAATGGGATTAGAACTATGCGAACTAGTTCGTGGTAATGCGCTAAGCATTACCACGAATGCTTAAAGAGAATTTAGAGGGAAAAATATCGCGTAAAAAAATAATGCGCGAAATCTGCTCCACTCAAAGTGGTCACCAGCATATGTTCGCAACAAAATTTGAAACCTCACTGGAATTAACTGTTAGGAAGCTGTTTCCTAACCCGAAGCGAAGTAAATGATCTTACATTCATAACTTCAGGACTACTAATTGAGAAATATTTCACAATGTGCGCTTGAGGAATAGCGCTGCTATATGCAACATCCCTTATTATATATGCAACGTGTCTAGACCTGTTACTTTATGCAAATTGTGAGCAAAGTGGACTTTACTACAAAGCAGCTACTCCAATAAAAACAAAACGGTGCAGAATGCAGAAGTTAGAAGCGAGCATTTGTTAATATGTGCTTCCTGAATAAAATTATAGTACCCATTACCTTTTGAAAGTAACGGTGCAGTGAAAGTTCGTTAATGGACGGAGTTATTCACAGACGATGGAGATTGAAAAGACTACAGAGAAGTGCACTGACTTTGATTTACTTAGGGAACCTTAAGGCATTCTTTTAATATTAACCAATCCTAGCTATTTTTGTACTCCGCGAATATTTCATTATTCGGGAAGGCAGTACTTATTCGTACAGCAGCGCTAGAATTACGCCAACTTGCTCCACTTGGAGGATAGTTTTGAAATTCCAGATGCTGATACGTTAACCGTCTGGGATCTTGTTACGGGGCTACAAAGGGCTTATTCGAAAAGCGCGTGTCATATTTGCTCGTTAGAAACGATAATCGTACGCCCATGAATTTATCGCCGCTATTTATACCTTCGAGAGAGTTCCAGAAACCCATCTACTTCTGCTTTATTGATTATGCAAAAGCGTTTGACTGCGTAGATCACAGCAGATTGTGGCAAGCTCTCCAAGAGATGGGAGTTCCAATTCACCTCATCTGTCTCCTCAGGAACCTTTATGAAGGGCAAGAGGCCACAGTCAGAACTGGGCATGGCCTTACTGATTGGTTTCCGATTGAGAAAGGGGTGAGGCAAGGCTGCATACTGTCGCCCTGCCTATCTAACCTATATGCAGAGTGCATCATGAGGAAGGCCGGTCTGGACGAGTCTTCAGCTGGAGTGAAGATTGCTGGAAAACGTATCAACAACCTTAGATATGCGGATGATACCACTTTAATGGCAGAAAGTGAAGTGGAACTCAAGAGACTTCTGATGCGCGTACAAGAAGAGAGTGAGAAGTTTGGGCTTAAACTGAACATTAAAAAGACGAAGATCATGGCGTCTTGCCCTATCAAGTCCTGGAGCATCAATGGACAAGAAGTGGAAGCTGTGACAGATTTTCTGTTCTTGGGCGCCAAGATTACCTCAGAAGGAGACTGCAGCCATGGAATTAGGAGACGCCTGCTTCTGGGAAAGAGAGCAATGGTTAGCCTTGACCGCCTAGTAAAGAGCAGAGACATTAGTTTACCAACCAAGATCCGTATAACCCGTGCTATGGTCTTTCCAGTTGTGATGTATGGATGCGAGAGTTGGACTGTGAAAAAGGCTGACCGCCGAAGAATTGACGCGTTTGAATTGTGGTGCTGGCGAAGACTCTTAAGAGTTCCTTGGACTGCCAGAAGATCAAATCAGTCGATATTGTCGACCATAAACCCTGACTGCTCATTGGAGGGTCAAATTCTAAAGTTAAAGCTCAGCTACTTTGGTCATCTGATGAGAAGAGAGGAGTCGCTGGAGAAAGATTTGATGTTGGGAAAGGTTGAGGGTCGCCGGAGAAGGGGTAGGCAGCGAACGCGATGGTTATATGGCATTCTCGAGGCACTGCAGATGAAGCTATGTGATGTTAAGAAGATAGTGAGAGACCGGAAAGCGTGGCGTGACATGGTCCATAGGGTCACGAAGAGTCGGACACGACTGAACGCCTGAACTGAACTGAATTTATACCTTCTTGATTTTATCATGCCGACTTAGAAATCAATAAGGAGTACGGGATCTCATTAAGTTTCTTGACTCACAAAATGAGATTGACAGAACCCACAAGGATCTGACAAATAAAAGCAGCGCTCGGAGGGAATTATATCACTATAGGATTGTGCAGCGACACTGCCATCGTCATCGGCGATAGCGTGCGTCGCCTATAGGATGATGTTCCCCGTCGACGCAGCTATCAAGCTTCTACACCGAGCTCATCCCCCTGTAATAGTCAATACTTGCTGCCAACAGAAGGGCCTTCTTTCTCCACTTAGTTGGCATCACAATGGTGACCACCAGCTTCTTACATCCTCCATCTGCCTACTGTTCCATGATAGCGGTTGATATACCACACTGGCTGGCTACCCAAGTGTTCCTAACTCCACAGTATTTGCTCCAGGACCGGCACTCCAGCCAATCACGCCCTCCTGACGAGAGCTTCTTGGGTACTCCTTGCATTACGAGCTGGACGTGGACTGGTTATCTATATGTGTAATGATTAGATCGTACGTAGTTCAATTCGGTTATCGTACTCTTATCGCCCAATGTGCTATGGGGGGGGGGGGGGGGAGCCTTTGTAGCGGCACTGCCATTGGCATCAGCGATGATGAGGCGGATGAAGTTGGACCCCGAGCTCGCGTGCTCGTGCATGAGAGAACGGCCCCAGCAACCGAGCCAGGCAGCAGCACAACGTCATTGGCCTGCTCCACAGGTCTGATAGTAGCCACGTACACCGGCCTCTCACAATAAACGGAGGCAGCTTGTAAGCACAGCGCAGCCTTGCTGTGGCATATCTGTTATGTGAACTAACTTCAACTATCCCTCTCTCACAACTCTTATATCCACTCATCCCCTTCCCCCAGTGCAGGGTAGCAAACCGGTTTCTTTTACCGGTTAACCTCCCTGCCTTTCCTCCTCATCTTCCTCCTCCTCCTCCTCACTCAACCTGCGTGCCTACAAATCCCTAGCGAAAAAACAGTATGAGTCACAATAACCTCATACAGATTTCTCATACTGAACTCATACAAGTCTCATACAATCTCATATATTTCTCCTACGTTGAAAGATATTTTTATGAGAATATGTGAGATTTATACGAGTTTTGTATCAGTTTAGGATGAGAAATCTGTATGAGGTTATTGTGACTCTAGGGCTTTTTTCGCTAGGGATACTCCATAGCATGCGGTGCATAGCGGGCATCTAAAGCATATGACAGAAATAGTGCTTTATCCCCGTTCACGAAGTTAACCTGACGTTGCACTTGCTATATGAAGGAGCATTGTAAATGCCCGTATAAAGAGACAGCCTCATTATCTATTACCATGCAACAAGAAAATTCGAGCGACAGGAAAGAGCAAGATTCGAGACAGCCTTTTCGCGCCGGAATTCGTGAAGTTGTTACCGTTATATTTCATATCGCATTGTCAGTTATGCGGATATGCGCTTTTACCGAGTGAATTCGTGGAAGCAGAGTAATCGAATTGTTTATACAGCCAAGCGTCGGGCAATGGGTACTCTTACCGACCACTGGCTTAGAAAGAACTTTTGCAAGGATAGGACTACGTGACCTCCAAAGGAAAAACCCTGGCCACCTGCAGCAGAGGCCAGTGAGACTCATCTCAAGTAGACGTTCCACTGAGTTTCGAAGCTGGGATGACAAATGCGATGTGAAGTATAGCCGTGACAATTTCACAAGTTCCGGCAAGAAATGACTGTCTGTGTGCCCCGCAACAAAAGCACCCTGATTCCAACCGCAAATAATGCTCTTCATTTCTTGAAGTTAAAACATCATTTTACACGGCGACTAATGTTTGTGACAGCCGTTGGTCTCCTGCTCAACGTGTCTCTATAATACCAGCGTGGAAATGAAAGAGAAAGACGGCGATCATAATGGAAAGGGGGGGGGGGGGGCGGCGAGTTATGTGTCAAAAGCACAGCGTGGCGAAAGGGCTTAAACCTCTTTTTACTCCTTATGCCCGCCTTGTTGTTTTTCAACGGGATCTTGCAGTGACTTGTCCGTCTATAGACCACTGGGTTGATTAGTATTTGAATATAACATGGGCGACATGCTTTTACCTGCAGCTTTGAGAGGATCTGAAAATTAAACGAGCATTCTGCTAACGTTGTGCAGGGGGGGATTTCGACAGAATCCTTTCGCCTGCGGTGAGGAAATGTGCTCGGGCCATATATATTTTTACTTCTATAATAGACATGGTGAGACAGTGTTTCACAAACCCAAAGCTCGCATCATTTTCGAGCAATTTTGGTTTGAGCAGAACTTTGTCCAAAAGTGCATTTGTGATTGCGAATATCCGTGCGAATATACTTCAAAGTGCCGCTATCTCAACATCAAAGTACAGCACATAAATGTGATTCAACACGTGTGTCTATCTTTCATATCATCATTTTATATTCAAGACGCTCTAAGTCACTGGATAGAGCGCCGGCTCTTTGACATTATCAAAGATTCATAGGCTCCCTGGTAGCATTTCCATGTCCACCCATTAGCTTTAAACAGCTTACGCTTATTCTGCAGGTTATAATCGCCATTACGATTAGTATGGTCTCATTCAAGTGATCCCCGGATTAAAGCGCAAAATTCCTGAGGTTAATGCGCACGCTCGTACACGTCTTTCCTCTCTTGCATAAGGAACAAGCCCTCGACAAGTCATAAACCTTTCGTCTTGATCAAAGGTTTACATTCTCTAGGATAAGGGACGTATGCCCATCATCCATTAGGTTAAAACAGCTTGCGCTTAGGCTGCAGATCGTACTCGTAAACAGCGCTCAGAGAAGTCTCTTTCATCTCTCCCAGTTATTCATGGCGTTTTACAGCGCCTGCCCCGAACCTGCACTCAACACGGAGCGGAAATGGAATCGGGAATCGCGCTGCTCCAGACGTGCTTCTGGCCCGTACATGAGAGCGGCAGTGATTGCACAAAGCGGCGAAAGCGGCGCTTGGAACTCAATCTGCCAGGCGTATCAAATACCAGACTTTTTCCGAAGCACGAAGAGCAAGAAGGGTTGGAGATGAGACAAGGCGTGTAGCAATCACGGAAAGAGCAAGGCGTAACGGGCCGACATACCTGTGATTCCTTCAGGGTGCAGAGCGGATCCTGCTTCCTATTCGAAAGCCGAGCCGGACGCTAACACAGGCAGTCATAGATAAAGTACAGCGGGCTTTGTTTACTCCACTGTGCACGCAGACTGCTGTAATCACTATATATCATATAGAGCCGCGAACGGGAGCCTGTCGTTTCTGCAAGCAGACAGCGCAGTAGTGTACTGCGTAATGTATCAGATCTTGTATAGTACTACAGTGCGAACGGTACACGGCTGGCACCGGACAATTGGGGCCTCAATGCTCGAAGAAGTGAGCACGTGACTAGGGGATGATAAGCTGCAGCTCTAGCTGTCGGGTTCTGTGCAATTACTACTTCGGTGCTGTCGGGAGTGAACTAGTCGGAATTCGTTCTTTTATAAGCCTTGCTTTGATGGCTTGACTCCTGCTTCATTAGAGCAAGACGAATCTTCCTCTGTAGGGCCAAGAAATTGAGATAAATCACATGTTAGTAGACCGTGTTGTTCTACACATGACCACGCAAAATATCTACTTTTGTTGGGGGGGGAGGGGGGGGGGGCAGATTCTATAACAAGCAGTACGGGCACACAGCGCAAATGCAGTATCTTTGCTGCTCCCTTTTAATTGCTGCGTTTTTCTCTCCGTGTTCGATGGTCAACCACTTTGCTCAGATGCATCTGTCAAGGAACTTTTGTACCCATAATAATATTGGTGTTCTGTTTCCAGCTTTATAAATTAATTTCCCATGTCTCAACATTTCTTTATAGTGGTAGTCGTGTTTAGCTGTAAGTTGACAGATTTAGGCCCCTGCTATGCAAACGCAGCGTTAAGGAGAAATCTCTGGTAGAATATTGCATAGTCTGCAGTGTAAGTTGAAAATGTTTATTTCGTGTGTAAGCTGAGGGGCTGCCAAAGAAAACAGTTGAGCTTTACTCTTTGGATTGAACTTTGTTCGTTTCGCTATATTTCGAACACGTCTGCACACTTTGCAAGGCGTTCGACTGCTGAGCCTAAGAGCGTCATTGGCGTGTTCGTAGTTCAGTCCTCTCTACGAAGATTGCGTTTATTTAAATAAACGAGGACATCCCATTTTGGTGGTTGTTTTATTGTGTTGCTGTGCACGACCGTAAACATGGATCATCACGCATGATTCACCGCATCAGGGTAAATAAACTGTAGTCAAGTGTTGTTTTTTTCATTTGGTTTAAGTTTTAATTTCAGTTGTCGAATGAACACTACGGCAATCTCAGGATGGTCAACACGTCGTTGAAGTAACACGAGTCATACAATAGCACTAGTGTAGTTGCCGCTTTTTTGTTTTTATTTCGGCATAGGACGACAAAGTTTGCTTGGCGCAAGAGTTGGATACATTTCGGCCGACAAAGGCGAAGTTACACTGTTATTGATTCGTGAACGTTTACTGTACTTATATGTGGCGTCGTAGCCATCGCACAGCTGTAGAAATTGACGGCCTAAGTAATATGTCAGACATTTATAGATTCCATCAGGGGCGTAGGCGTCTCTTGAACGGTTGTTGATACACATGAATGTCTTACCCTTTTTTGGTTAGTTCTTGATTAAAAGTTCAATGCCGGTTTTTACTGCTCATGTCATCTCCGACATCTATAGATAAGCGTTTATTTCAACACGACACTGAACTGAGGGTTCGATTAAAATCCCTTTTCTTCCTATCCATATGCACATTAACAATATAAATGCCATGAATTATTAGATTTGCATAAAAAACAATCATGCCTCTATACGGTCATAAGTTAAGTGTACCAAACAAAAATTATTTTTTTTTTCAGAACCTGTACCAGCCACGTGCGTCTGCATAAGCCATTATAAAAAAAAAAAATCGGACGCAATCTCACCACATTTATAAGATGAGGAATGTTTATTGTGGAGATAGACTGGAGAAATGAGGTTTCTCTGCAGATTTATTTGGAAAAAGAAAAGTTATGGCAATTTTATGAGTTTTTATGAAGGTTATGAAAAGATATGACAATTTCGCACGAGAAATTTTTGATAAATTTTATTCCTGCCAGTAGTCAAACAATGGCAGGTAATCTGCGTCGATTTGATCCGCATTACATTCACAGCTTCCGGATCTACTCATCTTAAACATAAAAAAAGAATTGCGCTTAGCACAAATGTCCAAAAGTTGGCACACAACTACTACAAGAAATTCTCGCCGAGTCCTGCTGGACAGCGTCTGCAGCAAAGGACTGTTGATACCAGCATAAGCGTTATGAAAGTGGGAACTGGTTACCTCGTTTCCGCAGCGGATCCTCGGTAGCGGTTTCTATACAGATAAAGTATAAGACGCACACCTGGATCTGGATTTGGTTCTGGCGCACCCCTGCAACCAAGCGACGCCGCTCAGGCATCGCTCATTAACACATGCCAATACACACTTCGACATTACTATTCGCACTGCGTACCGCGTAGACAGAAAAACTAGAAAATTTCGACAGCATCTTTTTGTTACCAAAACTATACTTAACAACTGTTATCACGGCAACATCGGTTCCTTGCTGGAATGACAGAACAAAATGGAACAATCTTCGTTTTAGGTATCGTGCGAATGGCTCATATTTTATGCGTATCCTTCGCGTGTGTTTGTCGTCAAGGGATATTCCAGACGTTACGCAAGCATTTCTAGCTCATTCTTAATTTATATGCCTAGGATTGAAGAAGCATCAGGGTTCGACATGGAAGCAAGAATTCCACTTCTACCACGAAGCGGCTACTTTGTGGTACCAACACACCCTGCAACTGAAATATTTATCGTTCTACCCGTAGCAGTTCCCTCTTGCGAACAATCAAACGCATTTGTTTTGTATTTGTAGTTTTTGGAACTTATTTATAAAGCGAATTTCGAAACGACATCAATGATTTATGAGTGATAGGGCAAGACATATGGGCCAATGTGCAACTTCCCACGCGTGTTTTGTTCAATGGAACTCTCGTACGCTCTTGGCTTAAATGTTGAAATTAATGAACTTCCCACTGTGGTTTCCCACACGTAGTTAACAAGGAAACTTGGAAATAGAAAAAAAAAATTGTTCAAGGCTCTGTTTACAAGGTACTTTCTGGATTCGCATTTGTTTTATAAACGCGCGGCCGCATACTCAGGCATAGAGGGTTTGTTTGATGGACACAAGGTCCTATCAAACTGTAGCAAGCCAGAGTTCTCCGAAAGTGCCTTATTTGTAACAATAACAAGTATAGCTTAGAATTCCTTATGCATTTTACCTCTCGTGCATTATTTTGACGTACAAAGCAACTATTCTAGGGTAAATATTATACGAAACTAGATACGCTGTTTGGCACAGCACATGACGTCATTCGTATTCGAGTACCGCTTGACAATGAATTGCGGAACGTTTTATGGGCGCTAAAGTCATGAAAACCCGCCTCCATAGTGGCCGCAAATCGGCACAAGAAATCAGACGTACCTGTGGTTTCTTCCAGAGGCTCCGTCGTGTTCGTTTCATTCTTCGACGCAGGAAGCTCCGGTGCAGGCGACTGCGTAATAAATAAAAAGGCTGTCTAAGGCTGGAAACAACTTCAAATACTACGTGATCTGCGAATGTCAACAGACATGGTGCTCACACGACTGCTCCCAACCGTTTTGCAAGTGTTCATTGCCGCTCAGGCTATTGCTGAATGAATAACGTCTTACCTTGCTTCCTCGCTTAATATTATGTAGATTTCGGCAGCTCATGAGAAAAAATGCTATGAAGTAATACCTTAACACAATCTTGATTGCTTATATCTATTGTGTGTTGCTTCCCCCTTGTTGCGCGTGACATATACATTTTTTTTCCCAAGGTAAGTAGGGGCTAAATATTCTGAGATGTAGATGCGAGCCAAAAGAGGTTTCTTCGTAGCCAAGTTGGCCGGTGAAGCGCTTGGAGAAATGACGAAGCTGGCATGCTGAATCCACTGGTTGGGATACCGACTGACATCAGTGGAACCTCACAGTGATACTTTTTTCACTTATCCGTGCCCTGTAAAATTTTAGCCTAGACGTGCTGTGCAGTACGTTGCAGCCTCTGTTTGTTTCTTTAATCAAAATAACTAGTGTCCGGTTCTTTGTTCCTTTCTGCGATTTGTCTGCTCACTGCCATCTTACTGTCGCGCCTTGACGCCGGTTCAAACGATATTTAATTCAGAAGTGGTCTAAAAAATAAATGAATCTCTTCGGTCAGGGTAAGCCTAACAAAACAGAAAGATTTTTATCTAAAGGCATATTATAACAGGTTCTCGATTTCCACTCCGACTCAAATGTAGTTACTTCCTCAACTGCAAAACCTGCTTTAATTTCGGCACAGGTATCCTTACTTAAATATTAATGTACCCCTCAATCGCTGCCCTTATGCATGTATTCACAGCCTTTAACGTGCCTATCAACATCTCCGCGACGCTGTATTGAGTTACTTGTCGGGGTTATTTCGCTCCCGCAAACTAGCTGGTTTAGTTATCCGTGCACGCCCGCGTATCCTCTGGGGGACGTCTCATCGGCGATGCTCCGAATAATTAATGAGTTGCCACGCTACTGATCAAAGACGCATCATGCAGGAGTGCTATACCGGCACGCTACCTTATTCCAAACAACCGATAGGCTCCCCTTTATTTTTTATATGTTTTTTACGAGCGCGACAGCCTGCTCACCGCTGCCGTTGCCGATGCATCTCGCCCATAGCGAGAGATCGAGAACTACTCCTCGACTAAAAAATAATAAAGTAAAAATTCGCCACGGAATGAGAAGAAACCTTTATCGGCCGCGCAGCTTTAAGACTGTTTCTCACCATGGAAATGATGCGCTGAATGCACATTTGCAAACAAGACGTAATATGGCTACCGCGGATTAAGTAATCTACATTATCACTACCGCTTTTTTAAACTAATGCCAGTTGTTCAAGAGCACCGCTGCCTTTTTTGCGTATCCGCATATGGCTTTTCCAGTTGCGATTTCCGCCTCACGCCGGTAGGCGTCGTGCATTTTCTATCCGCTCGATCGTGTTCGCGCCTCCGTGCCTCGGCGCAGCGTTCTTGAACGTTTGAACACACCTTGTAGCATCACGCTGTTACGTTGTTGCTTTGCCTCTACATAGCAAGCAAACCAAACCGACCTGTTATTCGCAGCCACAGATTGGCTCCCAGAATTCAAAATGGCAGCGTTTCCGCTTAAGACCGGAAGCCGGAAGGCTGTCAGAAGAGGAAAAACCATAATTAATAATTAACATGAATAATTAATGTTTATAATTAATCTTACTTATAATTACGATTAAAATCAATTTTAACTTATTATTACTTATCAATAATTATTAATAGCAAGTTATTCAGTCGAGGCCGCCGGGGGACAGGAGGCGGCGCTACTTAAGCTGGTCAACAGAAAAAGTAATGAAGGGGCTTCACTGAAGATCCCGTGTGCACTTCTTCCCATCGTCCCGGAGTATTGGTGATGCGTAAGCATTTCGAAAGCACGTCTGATTTTTGCGTGGGTGGATTGTCACGTGACCAAGCCAACGTTTGGACACAGGGACTTGTCTTCGTCTGGGCCAGGTGAAGACAAGTCCCCTTACGAAGACAAGTCCCCTTGCCCAATTGCATTGGCTTGGCTTGCGAGCTGACGCCGCCCCTCAGCCCTTGTTCACTTCTATTTTATACTGTGTAATCATCTTCATCTCGTTCTTGCCTTTGTGATATACAAGCTATGTGCAAAAATAGGGCAGTTATTTTTGGATAAAATCGGTATTTAACTACGTGTTCGTTTGATAAGCGTTTCCTACTGTAGCTGCCACATTTACTCTGCTAGAAAGCAGGCTCTGCAAGGCGAGGCCTGGCCAAGTCAGAAGCTAATGAATGAATAAACATTTATAGCAGAAGTGGTTGCAGGGACTATTGCGGGTGGGGCCGGTGGTACTCGGCCCCAGTGGCTACTGCTGACTTCTTGGAGAAGCTGAACAGCGTTTCCTTACGTCCAAAAAAAGACGCTGCTTCACCTCGCACTGTTTAAGGCCTAATCAGGTGGTTTAAGAAGTGAGACGTCCGAACCGTTCGTTTCTCATCTGATCAGGCTGACGGAGCCAGTACGCACCATTTTCAATCATCGCACTCGCCTGCGGCAAGGGGCCTGGTGTCCCGACGATGGTTGCGTTACGTTACGTTTGCTTATCAGCCTTCTTTCTTTAGCGTAATCGTTGCATGATAGCATCATAAAGGCGCTTCAGGAACGTCTGTGGAGAGAGGTTACTCATTTTTCATACCTAAATTATCGGTTGAAGCAAAACAAGTGGTGTGTAGGACATTTCTTTGGGGACGATTCATGGACTGAACTGCATTTTTTTTCGACGAATAGAGAACGATCGGGAGAGGAGGATGGTAGGGTGAAGGTTACAAAAGGTCACAAGGTTATGAGGGGCAATCCTGTTAAAATTGTAACTAGAGTTATTATGCAATCCTTACGTTTGCATTCGGATTCGCTCATTTTTCGATCCGGCATTTTGCAAGGCAGTTAAGTAAACCGAAGAAGCAGATGGGTTACTTCCGGGCGCCGCCGCCGAGTCCCTGGCGGTACATTACTACACCAAGAGTTGGTCATCCCAGTTTAACGATTCGTTGGGGACCCTAGCCGCCAACGTCTTCGCCGTGCAAGTCGAGTGTGTGCCATTTCCCACGGATATCTCCCACTCGGGCATCGCAAGAAACACTATTGTTCCGGTTTGTATACGCGCAATTTATGACGCAACCTAGGGAAAGCCGTACGCATGAAAAAGCTTACTGGCCGAATTTGAAACCATTCATGCCTCTGCCAGATTGGCTCGGCTGGTACGATGACGAGCTGTGGCGCAGCAATTACGTTTTAAGAGGCTACTACACTGAAAGTTTGACTATGAAGAAGGCTGACCGCCGAAGAATTGACGCGTTTGAATTGTGGTGCTGGCGGAGACTCTTGAGAGTACCTTGGACGGCCAGAAGATCAAATCAGTCGATATTGTCGACCATAAACCCTGACTGCTCATTGGAGGGTCAAATTCTAAAGTTAAAGCTCAGCTACTTTGGTCATCTGATGAGAAGAGAGGAGTCGCTGGAGAAAGGTTTGATGTTGGGAAAGGTTGAGGGTCACCGGAGAAGGGGTAGGCAGCTAACGCGATGGTTAGATGGCATCCTCGAGGCGCTGCAGATGAAATTATGTGATGTTAGGAAGATAGTGAGAGACCAAAAAGCGTGGCGTGATATGGTCCATAACTTCGCGAAGCATCGGACACGACTGAACGACTGAACTGAACTGACACTGAAAGTGCCATTTGATAAAGTAACGTGGGAATCAAATGTTCTAACTAAACCATGTCTCCAAGGTCCTTCAGTAATGAGCCACAGGTCGTGAATGTGCATAGAGGCGTTTCCAGGTGCGTTATAGTAAAACCTTGATGTAAGCACAGTGAACTACCATTCAGTAGCAGTTTTAAAACTCGACTGTTGTTAATGTGAAAGACGGTGAAAATTTCCTTCGAAGCAGGAGCATGCTAAGGCTAAGAGAAATATATATTATTATTTCTATTAAGAAGGTTTAAGTGGAAGAATAATGTCAGCACGAAACTTTGCGTGACAACGTCCAGTTGGTGAATCTTTGCCCGTGTCTTCTTTCGCGCTGCTCTATGAAGTTTCAAGAAAACACACCTAGCAAAAATCAGGCTAAGTGCTTCCATCTGAAATCAGCTTTCTCCGCAAGCCAGACACGATATATATGGACTGCGCGCCCATTTCGAGAAATAGGATAATGTGAACTCTGAATGAGAACAAAAAACAAACATGGCGCAGCACAAACCGACCGAAAAATGTCCCTCGAACGTCTTGGGAAGAAAGGAGACAGTAATACTCAATGATATAGGGCTCAAAGGCAGCGAAAAAAAGATCTGCGAAAGCAAAGCTCACCCGTATTATTGATTCAGTATACGCCACGTGTGTCGTTAATGTGGCTTCGTCTGATGCTAGCGCCGTTATTTCTTGCTTCCGTTCCTTCTGATTGGCTGATTTATTTTCGTTTCTCATCACGTCCACGTTTTGTCTCGCTGCTCGCGGAATAAAAGCAGTTGGCAGAAGCACTCAACCTGTATCTTCGCACCATGTTTTCCCGCCAGATTTCCTGACAGTTCTGCCGCTTCAAGCGCGCACACCCGCGATCGATACTAGGAGAGGTAGCACATGAGACGGGCTCCTCGAACTCGGGGCGCTTCCAAGACGAGTAAAGACGCAGGCAATGACTTTTAGCATGTCACAAATGTATTTACCTGCGATGGAGTAGATGGTGCGGGCTCGGTTGTTTGTTCGCTGGGGGCGATAGTAGTCAGGAGACTGTCAAGGCTGACTGGCGTTAGCGTGGTTTCCTGGGCAGTCGTGGATAAGCCTGCCAGCAAAGTATAGAAAAAAAGATTATGCTCTTGCTGCACAAGAAAGGCCTAGAGAAATAAGCGGAGCGCATTATCTAGTCCAGTATGCACTCGCACTACTGCAACGCAAAAGAGGTTCGAACGTTAGTTTGGCACACACAAAAAACAGGTTGGGCATAGGCCAAGGACTACAGTAGTCAAGATTACAATATTGCAGTGTCAGTTATTCTAATCTGTTTGCACTTGTAGGAGTACGCTCACGTTTTCCTTTGCGTGGAGTCTTCGTAATACTGATGGTATGGCAAGACAAGAAGGTGAAATTTTGATACCTGAAGCAAACGACGTTGCAAATAAATTTCGTTTACTTTTCAAAAACAGTTATGTTATACTTTTCTTAGCCAGCTGATTTTCTCACTGTTTCCAGCCTGTGCTACAAGAGGTGTCTGGCGATACAGAACACTATTCGCGTTCAGGTGAACAGGCTGAATGAGCGTTATGGTCCAAGTCATGAGAGTAAGTCTTAGCGAATTGTCACGCCATCTCCAGGGCCCCTTAAGCACCAAGTTAGCTTGTCGAGCAGCAGCGGTGTAAAAGATTCTTCATAGCGTTGCTCTTTTCTGGTGAAACGGCACATATTCCGTAGGTGAGTCGCTCTCACAGACATTGCCTAGGAGGCATGTCTTGCCCAAGGGACTGCTTTGAACCGTATCATGAGCCGTAATAACAGCGTTTCTCTTCGCGACACTAATTTTCGCAAGGTTTCCAAGACATTGAAGTTTGAACATCTGTCTCTATGAAAGCTCAAACTTTCTTCCGTGCACATCTTCTGGCCTTGTGTACACCTTTGCATGCCTTTTGCTTATGCGGGTCTAGTCTGTTCCAGTACGCAATAGGAACTGCGGAGGTACTCTGCAGCTGCCATGAGAAGACTTCCAGTCATGCCAGGATAATTGCGTTCTCTGACTAGTTCCACCACTTGTCGCTTAACCTGCATCATGTAGCTTCGACATACGTTGTGTGAGTATTTTTAGGTTTATCCTTTCTTCGAAGTAGGTGAAAAAATGCTGTTAACTCTACGACATTTGGCAAAATCTGCCCTTTTATGCTTCCGCGCAATTCTAGTATACTAGTGTGTTCGATCTTTAGGCGAACTAGCCATAACTTGCATGTATGTGCCAAGCGTCTACACCAAATGCCCTCAACACATCACAATGAATCGGGGCATCATCTGGGCACTTTTTGGGAGCGGAACTGGTCTGCTTTGGAATACCATCAGATCAATATGCAGAGACAACTTTTTTGTGGCTATGTGGCGAAAGCTATACTGAGTCCAAATGCACCAGGTTCCTTCGTTGCGTGCTGAATGTAATCCCTTCACAAATTTAATACAACTTGCTATCGAATGTCATAGAACTATAGAATGACTTACGTTATTACATACAGATTATACTACAATGCTAGCCAATACATCATCATAATCATCATCATCAGCCTGATTATACCCACTGCAGCGCGAAGGCCTCTTCCATATTTCTCCACTTAACCCGGTTCTGTGCTAGCTGGATCCACTTGACCCCTGCGAACTTCTTAATCTCATCCGCCCACCTAACTTTCTGCGGCCCCCTGCTACGCTTTCCTTCCCTTGGAATCCAGTTTGTTACCCTCAGCGACCATCGGTTATCCTCTCTTCGCACTACATGTCCTGCCCATGCCCATTTCTTCTCCTTAATTTCTACTAGAATGTTGGTAACTTGAGTTATTTCTCTGACCCACTCTGCACGCTTTCTATCTCTTAATGTTACCCTACCATTTTTCATTCCATAGCCCTCTGGGTTGTCCTCAACTTAAGTAGTACTCTCTTGGTTAGCCTCCACGTTTCAGCCCCACAGGTACAGCCAATACGACATGTGTGTAACAAGTCGTGCACATGCAAGTGGCTACGCCGCCTGGCGACAATCTCGCGAAGCGTAGGCAGAAGGCGTATGCCTTGTCTCTACGCCGATTTTGACACTCTTTCGAAATTTATCTTGTCCTCACAACGTGTAAGCGCGGACAAAACTAAATGGAGCACAATATTTTGTCTTAACAATTTGTATTTATTGCCTCATTGGCATTGGGAGCTACGGTGTGTGCATGGTGGTGGTGCACTGAACAAACAAAACAAAAACATATGATGCACACTTAAGCTCCGCTTTCAAGAGCATGACGCGATAGCGTATGATACCACCCAGCATGTTAAACACAGCTTTAACCAAGCCGTATGAACGTAAAAAGATAATCAGCGCTACATACAAGACACGGACACTGGAGGAAAACGCAGGAAAACACAGTGTCCGTGTCTTGTATGTAGCACTGGATATCCTTTTACGAAACTAGGTTTCACCAACTAGCCCAGCAACGAATTTTGTTATCCGTATAAACGTGCCTACATAACCTATGAGTAAAGTGTCTGATTCCGCATCAAAGACCACTGATAGTTTGATGCATATTCCACCTTCCCACCTCATATGAGCAGCTGACTGCTCCTCACAACACACTGATATCACGTGGTCTCGTGAAGTCACACAGAGCATCGAAGAATCGATGTCCGACCATGTCAGCTGCCAGGTGTACCACCTGCCAGCGCCCTATGCCGGCGGTGATTATTCGGTCACAACGCCGACACCGAAAATGTCGACGGGACCACCGGATTTTTTATACGAGGCCTTTAATACTAGCTGGTTAAAACACAATGCTAACAATACGTACTCTAATAATAGAAATTATTAATAAAAGGCAAGCTTTAAATTGGACCCACAATAAATATTGAACGAATTTGTTCTTTATACCTGTGATGGAGCGGTTTTTCCATAGTCATTGCTATACACAACAATATTTTCTTTGAAAAATCTAAACTTTGATAAGGTGCAGACCTGGGTACCGTATTTTGTGCGTAGTTTTGTTTTCCCCCGCGGACTATTTCATTTTTGTTTTCATCAGTGCGACGAGACATTTCAGCCAGAGTGCATCAAGACTGCTCTTTATTTAATACCGATTGCCAAATATGGCAGTTATTCGTTTAAGGCATTGCGAGTACTTTGACGATGTTCAGTGTAGCGACCGTGCACAGGGCTCATGGAACGTTTCTAAAGACAGCTAAAGATAACTGTATGACTAGTAGTCTATAGCTTCAGGAGCATACACGTTTCTATAGCCAGTTACCCCGCCGGGGTGGCGCAGTGGTTACGGTGCTCGACTACTGTTCCCAAGGACGCGGGATCGAATCCCGGCCCCGGCAGCCGCTTTTCGATGGAGGCGAAAAGCAAGGCGCCTGTGTGCTGTGCGATGTCAGTGAACGTTAAAGAACCCCAGGTGGTCGAAATTTCCGGAGTCCTTCACTACGGCGTCTCTCATAGCCTGAATCACTTTGGGACGTTAGACCCCGCAAACCAAACCTTTTCTATAGCCAGCTAAATCAGTTTATTTGGCTTGTAGCTTGCAGCTTTACAGGAATTCAAATTTCTATAGACAGCTTATGATATCTGTATTACTAATATTTCAACTACCATTTTCCACTATTTTCAAAGTCGCTAATCGCCACGGGCTCGAAGCCATCAAGAGAGGGTTCATGGAAGAAGCAAAGTTGGCCTCATTTTGCTTAACAAATGATATCAACCGAATGTATAAAAAAAGCGAATGTTCATTTAGCGGCACCTTGTGTAGGACTCTGTTGATTGAACGTAATCTAACTAAGGTAGGTGCGCACTGCAGTACAGAGTGATTTAAAACAGTCGCGCCCGAAACTCCCCGCATAACATGGAACTCGTGGAACTGGTCAATTTGAAAGTTTTAACAGCCAGTAACGGAAGCGATGCGTCTGCGCTCCCACATCGAGACGTTCACGGAGCGTCCGCAATGCGGATGCCACGTGGCCTTTCGGCACTGATCTTAATTTACTAATTGTTCGCCAGTACAATCGCGCGCTTAATTGTCCAGCAAACATACCCGGAAGTGGAGAGTTTCTGCGCATTCTGTTTCAGCAAATCAATGCGCTTCATTAAGAACGGCAACGTCCTTCTAGAGCAGAACTTCCGTCTTCTGAATGAAACTCGCCAAAGCCGATTCTTGCTCTGGAGCATCAGCACACGCGCAACACAAATGAGCGGGGGTAGTTACATATTTAATTGAAGTTAGTGGCTTATGACAGCCATAAAAAAAAAATGAGTGCGATGAAGCACCGATATTAAATTTAAATGAACTTTGGTGACTGATATTCAAGCCAGTGCATTTTCGTAAGTGCCTCGCTTCTTTACATCCAGCTCGCAGCTGTAGTACCCCGTTCCCGAAGACAGGGCATACGCATCTCATAACGCTGCCTGCACTGAATATATTGCATTGGGGATTTCCACTCGAATCCAACCCAGCTGGCAATCGAACATTTATTTTTGCTACCGCTGCACAAGATCGGTTGGCCAACATCAGCGCAGAAGGCGACGCTGAGGTTTACAAAACCGCACGCCTGTTGCACCTACATATAGTGTCGAAAAAGATATGTTATTTTCAATCTTTTTGTATAAATTCTATATTGACAGCGTCCATCCGTCGTCGTCGTTCTAGAAACACGACAGCGTGGCATGCACGCGGTCTCGCCTGAAAAAGCTGGAGTGTCTGGCAAGCGCTCCGCTTTTGGGCTGCTGCCGACGTCAGCTGTCATTGCCTTGCAGCTCTGCTACTCAGATGTACCCAACCGTACCTGACGTACTGAACCGGGCGTGGCAATATATTCTGCAAATAAACTACCATTATATATATTTATATATATATATATATATATATATATATATATATATATATATATATATATATATATATATATATATATATATATATATATATATATATATATATATATATATATATATATATATATATATATATATATATATATATATATATATATATATATATATATGCATACTGTTTTGGAAAGCATTTTAGTACAAATACGCCAGGAGCTGTTTGGGGTGTAGCTGTCATATTATAGTACGTTTATTATTGTTTTCCTTTCATTAGTGCTTCTTGAAGGATATATTCATTCTCAGCTAACAGAAATTCTTGCACATCTGCTTCACTTTGAAGTAATATGAGCAGTGGGTACTTGTATCAATGCATACTTTCGTATAAGCAACGAGCAGGATGTATAGTCATGACTGCTAAAATGACTATTATCCGCGGCCATAACTGTATAATCTAACACCATCATCTTTTTGTGCTTTTCAGAGTAATGCGGTCATATTACGTGCAAGCTTTGCTGGTATAAAGACTCAGAGGGGGCCTGCTTTTATATCTTTACCAGCACAAGCGGCATGGACCAAATAAGTAAAAAAGAAAAACAATTGTTCGCGCGAGCCGAGGAAACATACGACTCTCTGTTACCGACATTTACGAAGGTTTTGTTTTTTCCTGATATCAAGATGTAAAACGGCCGCGTGGTCTTTGAAGTGTCAAGTGCCACGTGTTGAGGAAAAGGGCTGAAGCGCAGTATAGTATGGTGTTTTAAGATAAAATCACTATAATGTAGAGATTTTGTTCGACGAATAAAAGTTCTTGCGAGTGGAAATGATACGATTCATGGTACATTTTGCGCCAACGACGCTATTAGAACCTTGTCGTTATTATCCCGATTTTAACCATAGAGGCAAAAAGTTTGCTGATCGCGAGTGATGCTTCTTTCATAGAGTTGGTTTCCGTTGCCATATTAAAGGTGGAATGAATAATAAGATTTATCAGAAAATTGTTAAGAAGTTCTAGTTTGAAAAGATGCAAGAATGTGAGCTCCACGTAAGAGCTTAAAGAGAACTGCACACCAAAGCACCCTTCTATGCTTGTAAAAGGTTGGTAGAAGAGCAGAGGTGATCTTATAAAGTGGACAAAGAAATCTGCTGAAATCATTCGTATTAAATATTTTTGCATTGTCTTTCTGAAAGTGGCGGAGAAGCTATCAAATTCTAGGAGAATTTCGGCCTGTTGCCGTAAGAGTGAGGAAACATGCACTAGACGGTCATTGACAGCATCCTAGACTCTATGGCACGGCTTTGTCAAGTAGTGTTCGACAAGAAAGCTTGCCTGCGAAATAATGACGGCAGTGCACTATCTTGAAAAATTATTTTATCATTGTTTCACCATAGCAATGAAAACCCACATAATCCCCGTCACTCTCACGCAGAGCAAAAATCAAATTTTACTAAATTTGCAGTGGGAAGAAACTGTGAGTTAATGTGACGATAAATTCTATTGTATTATGTGTACAAACTGTGACATGGTCTTCCAAAATGAGTTCATGCCTAAGTTTCAGGCCGAAAAGAATCAAGTCGAAAAAACTGAAACATGTATTTTTGTTCAATGCTGAATATCAAGGCTCCGGCACTGATAGAATACGCATTGTGCGCAAAAAATGTAAGAGGTTTGGAAAATTCCCCTAATAGAAGAGATGTTTCCCAATCAGTAAATGACAGTCACTTAAGAACGTGAGACATTAACGAACCAGCATATAATAAAAATATCACGTAATTAATTCCGATTTATTTCTTTGCTTTTGTCGTCTCTTTGTGTATCTCTTTTTCCGCATGTTTATATTAATCTGCGTAAAAGCATTTCTTCAAGTCTGCTTCAAAGTTCTTCAAGCTTTCTTTTCATCCTAGTGGCCCCGCTGCAACTCCGTAGTTTTATAATTTCGTCAGTTTCTTTTTTGTTTGATTTCGTGAAATCATGAACAAGAGGTGTACGAAGAAAGAGCGTCCTCTTCTTTGATAACGAAATAAGAGTAGTGCTTGCACCAAGTTCCATCTTCTCCTGATTTGTCTAAGGCGAACTTTGAGTGGACTTATTACGTGAAGTCCAACATTTATGTGACGTTAGTTTCAAGAGTTCGCGCAATTTCACACTTGCGAAGTTTTCCAAGTCAAGGGCTGTACTGACGGCTCGGGCTCAAATGACATACTGCTGCAAGCAGTGGGGTAAACAAAAAGTTACTTGCGATGTTTCGTATTATAATAGCACGTGGATAATTAGTTTTAATGAGCACGTGGATAATTAGTTTTACGTAATATAGCATGGCCATCGCGTGTACTTGCTTGGCCGTATGCACTCTTTGAACATGTCTGTCTCTGAGTGGTCAAATCTTTCACTTCAGCCCTTGTTTTTATATGAAGAAGTTAACTGGATGTAAACTGTATATAAAGTTTGTTGGCTCTTTAGTATCCTGGTATAATAACTGCAAACAAATGACGCAGTTTTTATTTTAACTCGGCCTGCTTCTAAAATACTTGGTAGTTCCTGTCCTGTCTGGACGCATGTTTTAAGTTTTCGTCCAGACTAATAAGGTTTTCGCCTTTATTCTGCCAAGAGTGTGTGTCAGTCAGTCAGCGAGTGAGTGAGTGAGTGAGTGAGTGAGTGAGTGAGTGAGTGAGTGAGTGAGTGAGTGAGTGAGTGAGTGAGTGAGTGAGTTAGTGAGCGAGCGATCGAGCGCGTGCGTGAGTGAGCGATCAAGCGCGTGCGTGCGTGAGTGAGTGAGCAATCGAGCGCGTGCGTGAGTGAGTGAATAAGTGAGTGAGTGAGTGAGTGAGTGAGTGAGTGAGTGAGTGAGTGAGTGAGTGAGTGAGTGAGTGAGTGAGTCAGTGAGTGAGTGAGTGAGTGAGCGAGTGAGCGAGTGAGCGAGCGAGCGAGCGAGCGAGCGAGCGAGCGAGCGTTTAAAGCGGTCGCAAGTTTGCTGCGTGAAGTAAAACCTAGCTTGGGTCGTAGTCTAGTATGAGGAGCCATTGTCAGTTTTCTATTCCGGCACCATTGGGCCTTTTGGCACTGCGTCCCTGATGTTGGGACACGTAGCCGTGGCTTCCAAGCATCCTTAGGGAGAGACAGGTCCTCAAGTTTGGCTGAGCTATGCAGCCAGTGGTGCGCGCCGCGGTGACGAAGAGTATGATCAACTTAGGGATTCGCTACCTTGTGATTTCTGTAATTGGTCGCCTATTTCTTTGGTCTGATGCTACCGTCACGACAAACTAAAGATCCGCAGCGAATCCCGACCGCGGCGGCAGCTTTTCGATGAAGGTGAAAAGCCAGGCGTCCGTATGCTGTGCAATGTCAGTACACGTTAAAGAACCCAAGTTGGTCGAAATTTCCCTAACCATCCACTATGCCGTTTCTCATTGCCTGAGTCACTTTGGGGCGCTAAATCCCACAAACCAAAACCAAACTAAAACCATGCCATTTTAAATGGTAAATAATAATTAATTCTATTAAAGTGCGGCCCCTGGTAAGAAGATTTGCCAGAATATTATTCGTGTTTTTTGTTTTAACTAATGATTCAAATTATTGCATATTTGGTCCGTTAAACATTTTTCCATGCCCTATTTGGAGAGTTATGTCACGTTTGCTTTGTAAAAAGCGACGGCAATATGTTAACGCGATAGCGTTGAAGGTCCCGTTTGCAGTGTATGGATTCTTTTTTGTTGGTGCTACTATATCTCTTGAAACCTGACCAACAACCACAGTGCAGGATTCACTGCGTTTTGTAGGTGCACCTGGTCGAACGCAGTGAGCACTCGCCGGCAACGTAAGTGCACTTCCCGACAGAATGACTAAACCTACACCCATTCATTATAGACAACTGAGACACTAACTGTATCCTCCTATTGTATGCATAAATAAGTGGAATCATTGCACTGTTATATCCGGTGTCATCCTATAATTCAGTGTTTTCCGAACCCAATGCAGATGATTTTCCTGTCGCCAGCCGAAGCAAACCTTGCTAAGGCCGAAGGCGTGAGCTGGACGCCTCGGTGACTGCGTTTGGCACAGGCTGTTGAAAGATGGCAAGAATGTCAGATTTAAGAATTAGGCGGCAAAAAAAGGCAGATCTGGAGTCGCGATGAAGATTAATCAATACAAGATGTAATCAACCCCGGTTAGGCTTTGTGCTCTGAATACTTAAAAGAGAAAAAGTCTCGTTCTGCCCTAGTGGAAGCTGGTGGTATGTGACTTCAACGGGACTGGCTCGTTGTATCCTCGGCTATTGTTCCTTCTAAACCGCGGTCTAGTGTTAGCAGACGCCAGACTTAAGGAGCAGGAGATGTAAGCGGTGCTTATTCCGGAGTGACTGTTCCCTTGATCAGCTGCAATGTTTTTTTCAAATGAATCTGAAGTTCAGCTGTCTGCTGCCTTCTATTAGTCGCCTGACTTGAAATCAGCTTGTTTTTACTACTGTCCCATTTAATCATTTTAAATGAACAGTAAGCCCTCACAGAAATTGTCCTGATTAGGTCCTGCACCTAAAGGAACTCTCAGCGCAGAGGCCTGTTTTAAAATTGTTGCCTGAAAGCAGCTAAACGTTTGCAAGAGTGATCGTTTTTTTTTTGTTCTGTTTTCTTTTTTTGTGTGCATCTTTGGCGTCCCTATGTTCAAGCCTCGCCACGGTGGCTCAGTGGTTCGGAAACTATTCTGTGAACCCAAGAGGGCGAAATGAAATCCCAGCCGTGGCGGCCTCTTTCCGGTGTAGGCGAGGCGAAAAGCAAGACGCCCGTATACTGTGCGATGATAGTGCACATAAAAAGGTCCAGGTGGTCAAAATTTCCGGAGCCCTCCACTGTGGCGTCTCATATGTAGCCCGAGTCGCTTTGGGACGTTAGTTTCTACAAATAGAACAAAGGCATCTTCTGACCATTACATCTTCATTTTATTGGTTATGTTATCTATCAAGTGCTCCGACTGTTCACATACAAGGACAAAATGAGGATAATCTCGCTTTTTCGCCACATTTCACAACAAATTGTATGAAGGTTGCTAGCAGGTAATAGTGCGTGCCATAATCTTTTTTTCTATCGCATGAGCTTGGCGCATTCCACCTAACTTCGCTATTTATGGACACGTTATGTCATTCACTATTACCTACACGATACTACTTTGCACTCCTGCAAGCTAACCGTAGTGACTGCTCAGTGGGCGTACGCTTCAAGTCCTTGCTGCTGAAAGCGTGTTTGCTATAGCCTCGGTTACGTGAAGTCGACAAAAACGAGTAGGGTTTCCTGTTAGAGGGAAAGTCTAAAACCATGGCGGTAGAGAGTACTGGCCCAGCCAAGCGTTTCCTTCTCAAAACTCACTCTTCCCTTCGAATAATTCACCCGACTCGCATCCTTTCGAGTTAAGATATAGAAGGCTTATCTGCTTTCTACTGCGTTGCGTGGAGGGTGCCGCAGGCAGCTATAGGGCACAGTATCCGTAGCCCAAGTGGTCGTCTCTGTGTTGCTGCTCGTTTCCTCTTCGCGACTAATCGGCTTCGCTGGAGACGATGCATGGAACGCCTTGCTCGGATTAGACACGGCTGTGACCACCGTATCGCCGGTCGCTGGCCCTCCTAATCCTCTCATCCGACGTCGCTTCGGTCTAACCAGTAACCGCAACCCCGGAAGAGAAGGCGACTTGGGAGCCTTCGGCGATCTCTTCAAGCAGCTACTTCTCTCTCGGGGCGTAACGTGTTCGCAGTAACAGAGAGCGAATCATGTGCAGATGCCCAAACCACCATGCACCGTACGTCAACGTAGCATGATGAGAGCCTTTAAAGACCCAATAAAAATGCCTGACTCCTGTGATCAGAAGGCTCTTGTAAGGGCAATTAGTAGTCTACTCTTAATCTCACGCGTAGAGTAGTATATTAAGTTCGCTCGTTAATGTATTATCTTTTTTTGATGCCATGAAAAACTTAGCTGGCCCCAGACTCCTTGGTAAACATATGTCCTGCTTAAGTGTTACCACTCCCTAATACCCATCATACAGAAAAGAAGGTGTAATAGGGGTAAATTACAAGACGAAACATCGAAAGAACGAAAATGTACTCCACGTATGTCGATAATGCCTCGGCGCGCCGCAATTAGCGTTTATGCTCTGTCCGCTCAAACTGAAGCCAGCAAGCCCAACATTTTTGTTTTTGTGCGAAGATTCTCCAAAGGTAACGGTCCTCTTTAACTCGTGATCAGAGGCTACTTCGCCGGCCAACATTACACAGCACACCTCTGCCGAAATTCTCTCTGCCTTCACCACTTGCGCGACAAAGAAAATGGTAAGGCCGCGTCTCGACGACACTAGAGAAATTTAGTACACCGTGATCCGCCACCGCGCCTTCCACTGCGCATGCCCAGATCACTTAGATGGCGCCGATAGATGGCGCCACATACTTGATGTCAGCACATAGACCTGCCGCATTGGAACCAATCAGCATGAGGTCACGGTGGCGGATCACGGATTACGGCATGCTAAATCTCTCTACTAAGCATAAAAAAAGCAAAAGAAGAGAAAACAGAACAAAATATATATCTGTGGTACAAGCGAAGTGATGCATGCCAGCGGCTGCTAGCATCAACAAATAAATATAACAAGCGTTCGCGGCAATATTAAGTTTCTGTTGGGGCTGAGGAAGGGCACCTGTTACTCAGATTAACCTCTAAGCGACCTAAATGACCCAAACGGTCACTTGGGGGGTCGCGAAAGTTTAGAACTTTGCTTTATATTTTCTGCTCACTGATATGTCTCTAAGACGTTCGTAGGTTGTCATGATTCGGCGATTTTGTTCCCATAGTGGTTACTATAGTTTTTTCTAGATATGTCCCCCTTTCTCTTTAATGTTGATGCAATGTCGGAACCAATCGCACACGACGCCATACGGGACATTCCTTACTTTTAGCTAGCATTTTCGTTATCAGGACACTGCAAGGATGTACGTCCCTAGCGAAAAAAACCTTATATATGTCAGCCACAATACCCTCATACAGATTTCTCATACTAAACTCGTACAAATCTCATATTATCTCATACAGTTATCATTTAACGTATGAGAAACATACGAGATTGTATGACATTCGTATGAGTTTAGTATGAGAAATCTGTAGGAGCTTATTGTGACCCATACGGTTTTTTCCCTAGGGTACATACGTTAAAGTTTCTTCCGCATCGCAGTAAAATAAGCTAATCTGGCATTCATTACAGAATAAGAACTGATCGATTTCCTCTGCCTCAGTATAATTATCCAAACTTCTAAATATGCACGCATTCTTTCGTTTCCGGGTACTAACTGGATATGATTATGAATCAATTACAAGCGTCGTAGCTGTCAGCCCGCCTGCTAGTTTAAAATAAACAATCTTAAGTTTATATTTGGCATCTTACGTATTTTGCACCAAACGAAATTTGACGCGAAAAACATATGAGAAGACGTGCAACAAGCAGTGAATGCGAACAGCTCGGCAACATTCACGTCAGCGAAGCAAGTGGAAAAAATCGCGACGCCAGCTGTTCCCAAAGAAGAAATAACATTGCACACGCAATTTTGGGATTTGAAGCAGCTGCCGCGGGCTTGCCGCATCGATCGTGCATTTCGTGCCTTTATAAGCGTCTTTCCATTTGATTCCCACGTCAGGTTTCTGCTCAGCTGTTACGTGGGCTTCCCATTGCAAGGAATCATCTAGGGGAATGAAGGGCATGTGTGGGTGAAGGGTCGCAGGTGAGAAATGTGCATTGTTGCGATTGGTCTCAAATATCAAATTTATTCCGCAAACAAAAGTTTTCGTGGAGGGCAGAAAAAAAAAAAACTGTCAAAACAGCTTGAGGAGCCCCGACCCCCTACCACACTAGGCAGCAGAGGAGCGTGGCTAAGGGAAACCAGTACAATAGGCGTTCCCCCCTCCAAGGGTGCGAAAAAGGCTTTTTCTAGGACAGAAGGGTGCCTGGTATATGGAGCCTTCACAAAACAAGACAAAAAAAAAAACAGGTTTTCGCAGAAAGAGATATGTGCTGCTAACGCAGCGGAAATTGTGCCCTCTAATACCTTTGATATCCAGCAAGTAGTGAAGAATACGGGCGAGGCCGAGTCAAACCTGCTAGCCAGGACGTTATACATGCCTCTGTGCGATGTCCCGGTACTTCAGAGTTAGCGATCCTGCCAACCACAAGTACGCATCAAGAAAAAAACAACAACAAATAAATAACTCCAATGAATTAAGAATAGAATCATAGAGCTTGGCATGCAAGCGACTGGCACATGGCGCATATGTGCTTCGATTCTCAATGGGCTTTACCTTATTATCTCAGGTACCTGATCCGCTAGAAAGTTGCGATCGCAGAAAAAGCAGCCGCTAACGTTAAAAGAAAAGTATTAGCTGGTTTGGTTTGGTTTATAGGGTTTAATGTCCCAAAGCGGCTCAGGCTATAAGAGACGTCGTTGTGGAAGGCTCCGGAAATTTCGAGCACCTGGGGTTCTTTACAGTGCACTGACGTCGCACAGCACACAGGCGCCTTGTTCTTTGCCTCCGCCGAAAAGCTGCCGCAGCGACCGGGATTCGATCCCGCGTCCTTGGGCCTAACAGTCAAGCACCCTAACTATTTATTAGGGCGCCGCGGCTGGGCAAATGTGGTAGCAGGAAAAAGAACGGAAACTAAATGACTGGGGAGGACCCCAACTGCATTGCTGAGCGAATGACGACCTTAACTATACCGTGGCTGAAAACGTATAGGATATAGTAGAGAGACAAGGCTAGGCGATGCGAAGCGACGATGCCACTCACCGGCCGCCAAGATTAGAAGACCGCAGCTGCACCATCCGACCGGAGCTGGCATCATGGTGCGGGACCGCATCGCGAGTAGCGGAGCAGTTCCTCCGGAAGCGTCGTCTTCGTTACCGCTCGCTCCGTGTACGATGGCCTTTCGCGAGTCCTTGGCCGTTTGACCCCGCGCCGCCGCCGCGCCCCGACCTGGCACGAGTGCCTTCTCTCCCGCACCGTTGCCTCCGCCGATCGCGAGGCAGGATAGACTCACCTGGTCGGAGGATTGCGCCCAAAGGATCATCCGCGCTCGATTTCTCGTTCAGCCTTTCGTGCACCTGAGTGGTCACGGTGTTCTGCAGATGAGCGCGACTTAACGAGACCGAATCCCTGCCGCGGCAGTACCATCTCGACGGAGCAGGAGAAAAAAAAGGCACTCATGTGCTTTGCTAGAGGTGGTCCAATCTAACGCGGAACCCTCTGCTGTCGCCCCTTTCCCTCCACTTTTTTTCATACCCTCCTTCATATGTTCCTGTCCGTTGAGAGGGTGCCAGTTAGCTTTCCTTTGTTTGTCGCATAGAGAATTGATTTCTTTATTTTTTTTCGTATTGTGTCTCGGATTCCGATTAGCAGCTGGAGTCAAGCTGGGGGGCGCTTTATTATATAAATGTGAATCTAGCTTACGGCTGTATACAAATATGTATGTGTAGATTTAAGAGGCGATAGTCAAACGATTACCTGGGGGGCGCTTTATTATCTAAATGTAAATCTAGCTTACGGCTGTATACAAATGTGTATGTGTAGATTTAAGAGGCGATAGTCAAACGATTACCAAGTAAGCGAACAGTAAAGGGCATGTGCGTGAACCACGATCTGCAAGGTGTCCCCGCTAACGGGAAAAATTAGCTTTGTTGCGTCATACCCTTGAAGATTGGGCTTAATAGTGTCCTGCTAATTATTTTTCCAGCAATTCACCTTCAGAAATAAGCTGTAAATTTCACTTCAAAGATGAACTGGTCTATAATAGCCACGGGCCCAGGTGTGCAGTGCTACGGAAGGAAGGACAGAGCAGGGGGGGGGGGGGGGGATGGATTTTGCACTGGTTTTTAAAAAGGGTGCAGCTTTATAATTTAAAAGAAAACGCGCAATTTTCAACGTTACTTGGAACGATTAAAGGACGTGATTTGCAACACTGAAATAAACCGTATACGTTCCGCTGAGCAATCTAATAAATGGTTATCAGTCACAAACCTCCACAAGCGGAACGAAGCGCAGGGGGTGCGATTTGCAGTGGCTGAGCTCTTTTCACCTAATATACCAAGCTTATAGAGTCTGCGGCTCTGGAGCGGCATTTGTACGAATTCGAGAGCATGTGAGTAATTAATTCGTGCTCGGCAACGTCGAAAGCGGTTTTCTTTGCAAATCGCTGTAACAAGTGCCGCGGAGCATAAATATAGGTTTGCTTTCAAACACAACGAACGATATCAGCTACAGGCGCAATTTACTGGCCTGCTAATTTGCGCTGAGAGTAGGAGAGGGAAAGAAGGCAGTTTTGATCTGTGGCTACAAGTGAACTGAACGGTGACGAATACAAACAGACGCTGAAAATCAGAGCCGAGGAGTTTGTCGTATACTATGGGGAGGAGTGCCCGACCCCCATGAAGAGGTTCGCCGTTCTCAGACTATGCACCTAGAGTACGGGCTCTTCTCCGACGAGGACCTTTTCTAGTAGTCCGCCCTTGGAAACGGCCAACGTAAGCCTTTCGCGCATCTGTAAGATGCAAACCGCAATTATGAGTTACATTCTGAAGTAAGTGACAAAAAGCATGAGTGTTACCTGTCCACAAAAACATTTATATGGAAGTACTATCACGTGAGATACACGCCCAGTCTAAGGGTGTATAGAAGGTTTGTTTTGTTGTGCATACTGACAGGTGGAATTAATGATCACCCGGACTTTCATGGTGGCTGCTTTGTAGGTCTGGTGGTTTGCTGTATGCGGCGGTTGCATTGCATGCCTCGAAAAGAGAGGGATCTGTGCACGTTAGCTTCGGGATACCTCGGTTGCTCCACAAGGAAGGTAATTTTAGTGTCCCAGGCTCTATGGCTCTGAGCCGAGAGCGAAAATGTCAGTTGTTCGCAGCATTGGGTCCCTCGCTCTATTGGCGTTCATGATGATTTTGATTTGGCGCCCAACGACGTCTTTAACATAGGTAGTAATGCGACAGAAAGAATTTTTGGCCCAACTCCGAGTCTTTCGGTTCCAGCTGCTCCGTTCGTCCCACAGTATTGTGCTGCTGTTCGGCAAGTGTTCAGGACATTATGCAGTTCAGTTGGAGGTTCATTGTTGATGAAAGCATATCAACCCCGGAGTTGTGGCGTTACTTTCGCCTTTCTCGCCCGCCGAGCTCCGGATCGCTATGAATGGAAACTCTTAGTAATAACATTTTAGCAGTGTTCTTAAAGACAGCCCATAAAAATTACATCTGCATGTTTTCTCTTTCAGTCTCAATCTGGACTGATAAATCAAATGCTGTAACTCAAACTGAGGACAGCGTAGCGGGTTATGTAGAGGAGAATGAGTATGGTTGATGGGGACAGAGTATACATTTTTCGATTTGAGGGCGAACGAAGCGTTTTAAACGATACTTTATGGTGCTTCCATTTGGACGAATACGCTGGCTACACCATGGTGAGTTATAGCCAAACGAGTTCAGTTGATGGACATTGTTCTAATGACAGAAAAAAATATAGTAAGCTCTCACAGGAAGTTCAATTTCTCAAGCGTGAAATATTTGAAACATATATCCCGCAAAGTTACGTCTACAATGCGAAAATAAACATGAAGCGTTTAAAACGTACGAAGCGTTTCGTTTCTTATTAGCTAAACCATCTGACAGTTTCAACTTCCTTGTCAGAATTCATATACAGTAAAAAGCTAGGAAAATTGTGGTCACGACTGGCGCGAATGCTGGTCACTAAGTGACGAATTTGACCTTTGATGTACTGAAACTTGGATCGTGATGACTGTGATAGCAGTAGTACCTTGAAAGTACTGAAAACGAAGCGTACTGACTCCGGCAGTTTACAGCCAATCCCTTTTTAAAGCCACTTCCGCGGCCCTTGAAGGCGCTTCGGTGACAGGTTTCTTTTCTCTCTCCTCCACTTACACTAAGTTTAGAATTTATTATTACCGGCAGCTATAGATAACCAGAATCGCAGTCAGGTTCAAGTTCCCTTTTCATTTTTTTTTCTCCGCACGCTCAGGTAGCACGACCAAAAGATGCGCGATGTTTCCGGAGGCGCCTGCGGTCACCGAGTCAATCTTGTACCTCACGCTATCTCTGTACGGCCACTTGAGGAACCAGTTTTCGTTGCCACCGGCTGGAAAAAACGAATGCGGATCGCCGTCCAGAGCACGATATGGCCGCCCCTGCCTCCTGCTGGGATATATAGGAAGAGACTTGCACTCGGTTGTGGACCTTCTCCGAGCTGCCATGGGATCATCCTCGACCATCGCTGTGCGCCTCTTTGAGGTCGTGCTACTACTGGCGGCGACTGCGAGTGCCGGTGAGTGGTTCCCGGCAGGCTTGTCCCTTTAAAGGTTACTTGATATCCTGTAGCTTTTCTCAGCAAGCAAAATTATTTCTAAAAAAAAGTGACTCTGCTGGGAACTAACACAGTACCTTGGGGGTGAATTTTCCGGTTAATACGTTGTTAAGGAAACAACTGACAGGCGATCTATTTCATCCGGCAGTGTATGCGCTAGTGTTATACAGCTTGCCTGTCGTCTGCGTCTTGTTTAGGAAGCTTGAGCTTCTAGACGACTCATTTGCGCCTGAGTTCACTTTTACTCTCTGCTTATGGCGTCTACAGGCTTCCGGAGATTTCTGGGAGCATACAGTCATAAGGAGGTTGGATGCATGTTGCTGAAAGCCTTTAGCAAGCGGACGCTTGTAGTTAAGCGGCTTGCGGAAGCACGGAGATGAGAGATGCACCTTCCGGGCACGAACAGTGGCCGCAACGTGCGGGAACCACACTCTTTATTGTTTAAGGTTTATATCTTATCTTGTCTTCACGCGATTTATATATGCTGAAAATTCTGGAATTCAAAATTGTCATATTAAAAAATAAATCACACTGATAAATACCCCGTTTTGCGTGTACAAGTCTTGACTCTGCGCCATGCCAACTTCATTAACCGGTAACGCGGAAAACACATAACCGAAATGGCCGAATTCCACTGAGCCAGAGCAGAGAAGGTAACCAAGTTTTCTAAATTCTGAATACAGATGTGTTTGTTACTACGGGCCGGTTACAATCTCTTAAAGTTGCTGAAGAAGCCATCTTTTTACCCCAACAGCTAAAATTTTAAAAGTCAAGGGCTGGCTTCCCTGAAACACAGGATATATAATGCATGATTTATTTTTCAACAGTTGGCAGACTTTAGCTTTAAAGACTGCGAGGTAGGTCTGTACAGTCAGCGCTGGTAGGCTTTACATCCAGGAGGACGTTATATATCTGATAAGCCTCGATGATTAAACTGTTAACTAATATTAATATTTTTATGCTTGCATTTAGAAGCATTATTATTTGAGAATTTGAATTCCGCCAACAGCAAAGGTGAACCCAACGGCTAGTTTTAATCTAAAGTTCGGTTCGAATCGTAGAACGTTGAAAACTTTAAACCATAAGAATTTGGTATTCCACCATTTCACATTCATTAACTGGCATCTGTCGCATAGATCAAATAGACACGCACTTTGTACCTTTTGTAATATTGACGAATATAGCATGGTTATGGCGATATTAGTAAGTGTAACGACGTCGTTATATAATTATGCAATGCTGGAAAGCCAGCTCATCAATCTCAAAAATGTATATTCTTTATATTCGATATTTCGATCCACACTGCCTACTGGGAAATATTGAAAACAGGGCTAAGCGTTACTGTCGTCGGCCTTCAGTTTCGCAATAATTGTTCCTTAAAATAAGAAACTTCATTACTTAACTTCGCTAAATTAATCGACTAACTATCAAGCTTTATCGCATGCGTGACGTTTGTCTAACTCTAAAGCACGCCTACATGGATGCAGAGATTATCAATAATTTTTAAAATGCAAGTTTATAAACGGTTGAAAAAATTCACTCGGCCTATATGAGGTGTCCCAGCGTAAGGTAATCAAAGGCATTTCGGATGGTCCTATCCCAATCAAAGCAACTGAGGACGGTTCACAGTCGCAGAAATTGTGGGCTCTATTTTAACACGACGGAGTGAAGGACCAGAGTGTTGCACGGACAGCATAAGCGTATCGAGAAACCCACGTCACGCGTGACATCACGTGCTGGGGAAAAATTAATTTAAAAGGTTACGTAGTGTCGGGAAACCCACGTCACGCGTGACGTCACGTACTGGAGAAAAATTAATTAAAAAGGATTCGTAGTGTTAAGTGAGGATTGGTTCCAGCCTCAAAAGACTCAACTTTGTAAAGTAATCGATTTGACGTAAAGAACATAAGGGGACGCTTAAGCTCCGTCCTTAAGTGTATGACGCGATGGCAGTTGCTTATTGCGTACGTGTACATATTCGCCATCCAAGACCACTGGGCATTTGCTTCTTTTTCCACCTTCCCATCCCATATGAGCAACCGGAGCTGCTGCCTGCTTCCAAATTTGTTAATTATGTGGTCACGTGAAGTTGCACAAACCATCGAAAAATCAATTCCCGGCCATGCCAGCTGTCACTTATCACTTCCTCACAACGCCAACGCTGACGTCTGTTTTTTCTTGGTAACGAGCCCGTTATCGCTATCGCGTTAAATCTTGCAATTTTTTAGCCAGAATTCGAACCCACGACCTTTGGGTAACCAGCAGGGAACGTTACAGAGTAGACCAAGTAGACATGTTTTCTTCGCTAAAGTACGATAGAGGGCGAGGAAAGGGAGAATTTCGCCTGTGCGGTGTTGGCTTAACTGAATTACGCTTTGTAACGTGGATAAAGAACAGAGACTGAGTGTAAAAGAAAACTGCTGAATGGAGGCATTAATCAACGTAACCGCGTTATGCCCTTAAATCGGAGCTTGAGTGTCCCCCTAAATTCGTTTCGTTCAACAAAATTTAATTAACCATATACCCGCGTGTGCGCTTACGTGCACGAATGTGGAGATGTGGCGGCGGAGGGAAAAGGGGTGGAATTTGCTGTTCAGCTTAGCGCCAAATCACCCTCATTGCAGCCTAAGGCAAATAGACCGCGACTATCCTCGAAGGTAAACAAAGGATTGGCCGGTCGGAGAATGGACGTGCCGCAGGCGCTAGCCGGCGGCTCAAGCAATCGATGCAAGACGCCGCAGCTTTCGTCCCTTCTCCTTGCTTCCTCCTCTTCGGTGCACTGTCAGCAGCCTGTCTGTGGCGCTTCCTGTACTCTCCATACAAGCAACCTGTCGGTTAGTAGGTGCGGATTGCGCTGAACCGAATTATTCAGGAGTGCGGGCAATCTCCACGTCCTGGCTCTCAAGCGAAGATGAAAGCCTCTAGCGGGTCCTCATTGCAACGGACAGCGCTTACAAATGATGTGGAATTAATCCTTAGCCCCCCTTCGATCATTCTTACGCGTGTGGGTTTCGAGAATCCTTCGTCGTATAATGATGAGTCGAAATATCTCACCCTGCACTCTATTCATATAACTGTGGTTTGATCATCGTTTTTGTTGGGCCCGAAAAATATTCATTGGACATGATTGCAAAAAAGTTACGCTATATTCTCAGTAAAGGAAGGCTGGTGCGCGCTGAACCTCGCGCGTCGAACTGTTTTTTCCCATGTGGCCTATATTTCACCTACGTCGGACAGTAGCTGAAATTTTGCGCAAAGTATGCGAAATAACAGGTCACCCATTCATCGTCCAGGAATAATCGAACACGTTAATTGCCTCCCTCCCTCCACTCACGGGCTCCTATGAAAAAAACAAAACAAAAAAAAAACAAAAACAAAATACTCTACGTGACCTACAGCTTCCACGAAGAGCTATTTAAATATGCTAACAGTTCCTCAATGTAAAACCAGCAGCGCTAATCACAGCTATAGTGAACTAGAATATCACAGCGTCACGCACCATGTATGTTATATAGTTCTTTTCTGGCCTGTTGAATGGCGTACCTCTGGCGATGGCTGGGTCCAATAGCCGCTTATCTTTAGATCTCTTCTTACCATACTTTCGCTCCACTTTTGGACAGCATACTGCGGCTCTAAATTTCTTCCCAGGTACTAAGGTTATTCATTGTCATTTATGTCCATCTTTGTATGATTAGAGTCTACAGGAAGTAGAAGACTGCATACTTCAAATATGCGCCCTGTACGCATAACAGCACCAGCGCTTCTAATGCACAAGTACTATCAGTAAGCCGAGCAAGCTAGGATATGTTTAGATAAGAAGGTAAGCGGCGTATTACAGGTAGTACGGTGGCGAATTATTCACTGTCAGCACTGTTAGCGTTGAAAAATATGATACTTGAAAGATCTCTACAAGCAGCGTTTGATTTTGAGCTATGCGAGGGGGGGGGGGGGGGGGGGGACATTTACTATATCACGATGTTCGGAGTATCTGTAGAAGGTAGAAGTATCGTCATCCCTTCTGAGAACTTTAGAACATTTGTGTGCTTGTTGAGTGTCTGCATGTCAGAAAGTATTGAAGCGCCCTGTTCGTATTGTCAGCCCTTAATGAAGGAAAACCTCTATGGTGTGCGTTTCTATTACTGTACTAGAAAATCTTTCGACGTCTAAAAATTTGTATCTTTGGAATGTAACTAAAAAAAAAAGCAACTAAAAAAAACGGGGTCCCCGAATTTGACAAAGCCGAAACGTATTCCGCTGTGTCGGATAAAGAAATGCATGACGCGCATCTTAACTCGATCCTTGTCCATTCTGACTAAGTACACTTCTCTGGAATGCATGAGAATTTATTTTCATACCAGCACTAACAATTTAAGTTATTTATACACACCGCAAGGCACCGAAAACACTTTCCGAAGCAAACAGACCGAAATTTGAATCACCACCATCAAATATATTTCCTTATTTCTTCGCGTTGACTTTCTTTTTGGACGGTATTAAACGAGCAAGTAGAGCAAGGTAGAGCAAACTGCTGCAAGGCCAAATCGTGCTCAGTTCTCAGCGGGCAAAACGTCTACAGAGGCTGCAGGAACGGAGGAATGAGTTCGTTGTTTTGGGAAATCAGCTTGGGGGCTCATCATACAACAGCATAGTTGATGCTTCAATGGGACGAAAAGACGGTGCAGACGCATACTTGCCACCTCTCGCCTTTAAGGTAGAATCGGATGGATGGTCAAGCCTGGGCGGAACAGAATTTGCTGCGTGAGTATGCAAATTTCGTTAATGATGAACACTATGAGAAAATTTAATCTCAGAGCATATCTGCGCTTTTCCAGCGACCGCCGTCCAAGGCAATTTTTCGTTTATGAAACGGAAAAGTTCCTGGGAAGATTTAGACGTGTGCGAAAACCCAAACGTTGCACACCTTCTAATTCACGCATATACCTATTTTATACCAGGGATTCTATACGGAGAAGCCGATTTTTGGGCTGAGTGGAGAAAAGCCTCGAAAAGAAATTTTTTTACTTCTGAAAAAAAAAAAAAAAACATGTTTGCTGTTCTGCCTTCAAAATATCTCATCCCAAACATCAGTTTGGAGTTTTTGGCAAAGTTTAAGATAACAGCTGTTGGTGCTTTAAGAAGCAGATTGTGGTGGACAACAGAACATGAACACATAAATCACTTTTGTCACTAGCGCGACGAAAGTACTCGAACTAGATGCAATTACCAGGTGGGATTCTTGGGCTGAGTGGACAAAAGCCTTGAAAAGGAATTCTTTAAATTTATTTCTAAAAGAAAATGTTTACTGTTCAGCCTTCAAAAAAATTGCAATAACACAGTACGCCTTTTAAGATATCTGTCGACATAACTTCGCCAGTTTAGATTACAGGTTACGTACACGGCGCGATATTTGTACTAAGGAAAGACCTGGTCCATTGTTTCCGTGAAAGGTTTCATGTATTTTATTTATTTATTTATTTATTTGACGCGCATGAACACAGGTGTTTGTAATTTCATAAAGATGCCCCAATTGTCTTCGCCATTCAGTGACTTATATTCAGGTTTTTCTGAAATTCAACGCAGTCACTAACTGTCGATCGCCTTCTACCTGGTGCATTAACTCCTACACAGACGAATATTAGAAAAAAAATCAATAAAAGAAAACAAACAAACAGCAAATACCATTCACAAAAACAACAAAGTTTCGAGGAGTGTTCCTTGAGATGCAGCGAGGACTCGTACGTTCTGTTAGTAACTTGCCGCTGAGGGCTATCCTTCGGTGCCTGAAATGCCAGCAAACCCTTAACCACCTTTTATAATCCGTCCGTCTTCGTGTTCCCTGCGCGCTATTTTTCATCATGAGCGTTAAAAAAAAAATTGCCCAACTGTCAGTATTGTTGCCCAATCAATCATTTTGCTAATAACACCGCCCAGAGATAATGGGGAATAACATTAAATAAAATCTAAAAATAAAAGGCGGAATTTGTGAAAAAAAGAAACACTTCATGAAGTGCGCTTACGAGATCATTAATGAACTAATTCAGCGGTGATACAGTAGAATGATCTTGCGAAAACGTTCTTCCATTTATTTAGCGAAAATGCGTATATTCACATAGCGTAATTTACAATATTAAAGCTCGTGCTCAAGAGCGTCACAAACAATACTGATCAAAGAAACAGGACGATGGCGAGATTTGATATTGAGAAGGCCAGAATTGTACAGAGGAAATACATTAGCTAATTTTCACTCTGAACGCAGTTAGTCTTCCTTCAGGCATTTTACATAAATGAGTTAGAAATATTAACAACAATCACACGCATGTACACTGGAAAAGGCGATTGGTAATCCATAAAAAACAGGACAGCTACGGGCATTCAATCATCCCAGAAAGAACTCAGTTCGCCTCAGGTTCAGCTGTGCACACTGCATCGAATTAACAGCAGCTAAATCAAAGTTCAGATTAACACGAGAAGACCGAGCACTAAGGGAAATTAGTGTTAAAGAAACACATTGAAGCACTCAGCTTTATTAAGTCTTTTAGTAGTACAAGCAACTTGAAGAAATGAAATCTGATCCTTGCCACGGTCCTTTACACGCAGAGGAAAAGAAGAAAGATAGAAATATTTTGCTCGTTTCATGGCTCTCTCAGTGCATGCTCAACAGATATAAATCTGTTTTTCTTATGCACCGAAATATCTTATATGTGCCTTATATGCTATCATTTGCGAACCTGCGCAGAATTTCATCGAACCAGGTAATTATTCTAATTCGTTGTGACGTCATGATAGATGTAACTAGGCGCATACTTTTCCCGCAGTAACAGCGGTCCCCCCTACCCTCTCTCTCGCTCTCAGATCAAAACGTTTGGTCTAAATACGTTCCATAACTCAGGCGCTGCCATATGTAAATGATTCGGGAGCTGCGGAAATACAACTGACTCGTGCACTAAATTTCCTTATGTTCGATGCTGCCCCTATTACTAACTGTGCCGCCACTATTACTAACTGTTGCGCATTCCAGATACATACCGCACAGGATGACTTTTGTTATTACTAACCACTGGTAAGGGAACGGTAGGTTTATAGGCGTCCAAAAACGACACGGAGTATGTGAGGGACGCCGTAAGAGAGGGAGGCAGAATTTTCGAACCCCGTAGGGTTCTACAACGCGCAGTTATGCCCACAGTGCACGGGTGCTTTGCGTCCAGACTCCACTGAAACGCGGTGGCAGCCGGAATCTGTCGGCCCTGCGTTGTGCAAACGTGTTTCCATTCAATATGCACCAACTAGCCCAGCAACGAGTTTTACTTCCGGATCAACCTTCTCGGTATCAACACTCGAGCAACCGTAGCCACCGCGGTAAGAAAACATGCTACTGCGCAGGCTGTAGAGTGTTGTCGAACGAAATGCCCGGAATATTGTTCCCACTTATTGGTTGGGTCACAACTTGCGTCAGCGTAAAAAAGCACATGTATTAAGCGTTTCCTTCGTCGTCTTGCTACCGTTACCAATCTCTGTTGACCAATCTATTTCTAAATGACTAAAATCTTCCCTCATGGCGAAATATTCTTCTTAAACCGATTTCACTGCTCTCAAAAGGCCACTGAAATTTGCGAATGTAGCTATGCTTATTCATGGTGGGTCGGTAAAATTAACACACGCCCACCGGTTGGCCCTTTCTTATCCGTATACTTTGGCACAAGGGACATCGTATAGTTCGACATCGATATCGAATTTCTGGAAAAGAAAGTATTTTGTCAACTAACATGAAAAACACTTAAACCGTGGGCATCGCGATTCTTTAAGAAAGTGTAATAATTAGGTGCAAGTTTTTAATTATCAGGAAGGTTATACCCGTGCAGCCATTACTCGCGAGAACGACGGATGGTTTCGTGTGTTCAGCCCTCAGTAGTTCGCCTGTTTTATTTTTGACGCTGTTTCAATTTTTCATTTCGTGTACGCATTGTTTTACTTTTATTTTTGCTACAGTTCGATTACAGCTCAACATTTAATTACAGTTGTTTACGAGATCCCACGCAACGGTAACTTGCGGTGCCGTTAATTACCAGCTCTTCGTTCTTCCCGCTACCGGTGTGCCATTACGAGGTCGTCTCTATTTCCCAAAAGTAACATAACACTCGTTTTCAATCCTGGATGTAGAAGGTCGTAAAACAGTATATGAATGGTTGCTTAACATTTCACGTGATCCTGAAAAAAATTCAGGGGGCACTTTGGCTCACTAAAGTGCATCAAGGCGGAAGCCTTCCCCGCCGCGCTGCTTAGGCATTGGCTGCGAGGCCAATTGTGATTGACTAGAATTATGACAGATACTGCGTGCTGTCAACTAATTTTCAACGCCGCTGATGCCTGCTGTACTGCGTCTATTTCTATATATGCCCCATGGTGCGGCATTCGAGGTAACGTCAAATGAAAGGCGCTTCGAGACGCTTCGCTCAAGTATCGATTCAATAATGATTGGCATATGCCCAAACCGCGGACACATTTGCTAACGACAGTATGAGGCATTAAAGGCTTTCGCATTAATATTATTCCTGCACGGTAACTTCGAGACGGTGCAGTATTTCTCAGCGAGGCGGGCGTCGCCCAATGCTTGAAGTCTGGCTTTATCAAAGCGTAGTCTCTATCTATTCAATCACATGTGGCGAGGAAAACAAAGAGAGAGAGAGAGAAAAGAGGCCGGCGGCCTGTTGTGCGTATCGTTTTATAGAACAGGGAAAATCATTTAAGGTGCTTTTCCAGCTCAATTTAGAGCAAAAAACTTAAAAACGGGATTCCCACGCTCAGCCAGTGTGCTCGATGATATGTGAAGTAAAACAGCTCTCACTAAATCGAAGCTTCGACACTAATAAAGTATGTAACTATATTCACGAAACCACTACCTTATACTAACCTTCAAGTCGAGGACAAAAGTAGTGTTTCTGAACAGTAAAAAAAAGCTGGTAAATAAAACAGTTGTAAATACTTGCGCTTTGAACGAACTTTAGAGGAGAAGCGCGATTTTTTTTTACGCTAAACAATTAGAACACCAGGCGTGGAAAATTAATAAATTCTTCCTCACGTTAAGGAAACAAAAATTAACAAAAATAATGAACAGCAAGGTTGATAGGCTTGACAGGCGACAACTGTGGCCTCCAAATCATTTATTATTGTCGCACGAACGTCAACAATTCGCTCATTCGGCGCCTTAACGCGACGAGAACCGACGACATCGGAGTTGGCACGTGTGCAGGATGCACCTATTTCAACCTTTTTGCCGTGCGACCGACTTTTTTATTTTTCTTCGTATAGGGTCTTATGGTCTTATAAAACATGTTGACGTTTCTTACTTAAAAGCATTGCGAATTTTTCGTAACGATAGAGAAGATACGTTCCAACCTACGCAGATATGGAGAATAAAAAGATTATTGCCTTCTTAGGAATCGTGAAGTCCCTAGATCCCAGCGCAGCTGGTCTAAAATCCTTTTTAAGTACAGGAGGGGAGCAGGGAGGTCTCCGACCCCCTGAGACTCCCCATGTTTTAAGCCCTGGCGCTAGCAACCAGAAAGTGGTCGAAAAAGTCACGCACGCGTGTGAGAGAAAGAAAAGGGGAAAGGCATGGAGGTTAACGAGAAGAAAATGCTGGTTTCCTATAACAGTTACTTCGTCCCAAACAAAACCGATAAAAATCCTTCAGTTGGGAACTTCAGCCTAGTTAGCAGTCTCAAGTGTCCTCATGAAATGTCAGTGGGTGAGGGTTAGACGGTCCAGTAAACAGTACCGCCGATATCTCCAAGTACCGCCGGCAGGGCGTGCGCCGAGTAAGTGTTCAATAGGCTTCTATCTGCCTGGTGTGAACGACCCAATGTCAAAATAAAGCGTCCCCCAACAGACGAAAACAGACATTTTCGGCTCTGAACTGCAGTCTTGCACGTGTTGAGGTTTCCTCGCAGCTTTTTTTCCCCCTCCTGATTAGAGGTACATCGGTATGCTTTGCGCCTGTTACGCTGCAAGAAGACGCATTTTCTGCTCGCTAGACCAGAAACACGAGTGCCGATGCAGTAGGCGGTTAGAAGTTATGCCTCGTCGCCCCTGCAGCTGACGCAAGCTGGTGTGAGCCAGACAGATAAAATTGGAGTATTCGTTCATGAACGTAACGTCAAGCAATAGACGACGCGGCAAAGTCGCATCACGTTGGTGTAAGCTAGGCAGAAAACTAAGCTAAGGTCAGCATTCAAGGAACGGAAACGCGTGGTCGAATACTGGCCCGGTATCCACGAAGGAAGCATGGTCTGTTTTTAGAGACTCATTATGGAATCACTAAGATGCGATATTTTATTCTCCGGGCATATTTAATTGAAAAAATGACTTCTTTAGGAATGATGGGGCCGGAGGAACCATTTTGACCGCTATTGACAAGATGCAAGAATTGGATTGAGCGCGTACAGCATCTAGAGTGCATTTCGTACTGACGGATGCAAGCTAGCGAGCGGTGCATGCAAGGTGTTCATAAGATATCATAACGAACATAACCACAGACACCACAGGACAGAGAGTCCCGCCGTGGTGGTGAAGTGGTTAGGGCGCTCCACTACTGTGCTCAAGGATACGAGATCGAATCCCGGCCGCGGCGGCTGCTTTCCGATGGAGGCGAAAAGCAAGGCGCCCGTGCGATGTCAGTGCACGTTAAAGAACCTCAGGGGGTCGAACTTTCCTGAGTCCTCCACTACGACGTCTCTCATAGCAGGAGTCGCTTTGGGACGTTAAACCCCACAAACCAAACCCAATCAAACCAAACCAGACATGATAGAGACAAGGAGACAACAAGTACAGGGCGATACTGAGAACTAAATTTGTCAGTGCAGCCCTGTTTTCTTCTTGCCTCTGTCGATCCTGTAGTTTCTTAGACATTATTCCGTATACGATGTGCCAACAACTGTCCTTCAACCACGCTCAATTATGTTGATAAGAAACTTCAACAAAGCCGTAACTTCTGTGTATTGGTCTTGTACCCTATATTGGTCTTGCTGTCGATCAACAGCAGGCGCTTTACATAGGGCGTGGTAGCTGTGCATGGTTTCGACACGTTCCTACTTTGATCCACACTCACGTCTTTGATCACTGCCATAATGGTTGTATCAGGGAACATAGGAGTAGCCTGAACGCTGAGATGACTGAGATATTCGATGCGAGTCACTGGGCGGTGGCAGCTGTATGCAACTGATTTCCCTGACCCAGGCCAAATATTTAATTTGTTATCTTTTGACTAAAGTTAGCTAGGACATCGGGTACTGCGCAGCTGAAACCTATACCTTTTATTTTCCCACTGATAAGCATCACTGAACTCAAAACTCTTTTCTATACTCTTAGTGACTTTCCATGAAATGCACCAGATAAACAATATAAGCAGACCCGATTTGATATTTTTTCTTTAAAAGGTTCATGGGGTTTACCGTCCCAAAGTGACTCACACTATGAGAGACGCCATAGTGGAGGGCTACGGAGTAATTTCGACCACCTGGGGATCTTTAACGTGCGCTGACATCGCACAGCACGCGGACGCCACTCCGTTTCGCCTCCATCGAAAAGCGGATGCTGCGATCGGGATTCGACCCCGCATACTTAGGCACAGCAGCCGAGTACTTTAACCACTACATCACAATGGTGGGGCTTTATTTAAAAGAGGGCGAGTTTAGGTGCATCGCCTAAATGATCGTAGAAATGCTTAGTTCATATCAAATGTCTTGTTCCCCGTATACTTCACACTATAGTTCCTTGCTTGTAATGCAGTGTGGTTACAATGCTACTGTAGAAATATTTTCCGATATACGGAAAAATTTATTATAGAATGGGTTTTACTAACAGCGCCTTACCAAGCGAAATATAGGGTTCAAAATGTACCTGGAGCAAGTTTAAACATACTTATTTCCCCGCGGCATGTTACATATGGGCCGGAGCAAATTAAGTGAGACCCTAGAGCACTGCACGGGCCTAAATTTGAGGCCCGAGCCCAGCCCCAACCCATGGCCCCAAACCCAATCCCGACATAGATCCGCGGCTCCAAGCCCGGGGCAGCCAAATTGTCGCTCTATTGAGCCCATCCCGTCAAGCAAAGCTCGAAGTGGGACTCAGCCCGGTTCCCGCCCGAGCCCGATTTCGAAATAGTGAATAGGGTGAATTGCTCACTGTGAGGAAGTAGACTCTACTGCACAAATAAGGAACTGACCGGCAAAGACGCTAAAATCAAATTAACGTTTGAAGGAATTTGTTTTATTTTTTTAACACAGATAGAAGTGGTAACAAGGCGCGCTTTCCCGGCTCGCTTTTTGAACAGTCATCTCGTAGATAAACATGAAAGGGTTAAATGAAAAGGGTTGCATACACGCGTAATAAAATGAATAGCGATCCGTAGAGATTATTGATCAGCTGTAGTTTATGATCCGCTAGATCTGAATATTAAAACTTTATATCGGAGTCAATAAAACTACTTTTGTTTTCAATGAACGCAATCACATATGGGATGTATTGATGGCCGAATTGGTCACCTAGAGACGGAAAGCAAAATGTCTTGCGTGTTTTGTGGCATTTATTAGAATGCCTATAGTTTTTCTAAACCGGGCGTTCCTTTGAATGTATTCTTCCCTATAGCGCATTTTATTAGCGTACAGATGTGTTTTGGGGGATATGAAATGACAAGAAAACTTCGACCTGCTGAATTTTACTCAAAACTCTTTTCTATACTCTTAGTGACTTTCCATGAAATGCACCAGATAAACAATATAAGCAGACCCGATTTGATATTTTTTCTTTAAAAGGTTCATGGGGTTTACCGTCCCAAAGTGACGGTATACTTCACACTATAGTTCCTTGCTTGTAATGCAGTGTGGTTACAATGCTACTGTATGATCCACGTCAAATAAAGGTCAAAATAAATATAACAAGAATTGTGCCGAAAAATTGCGGAGCGATAGAAGCCAGAATTGTTCCCGTTCCTACATCAGGTAAAAATAGTTCAAATGTGATGAAGACAACATTGAAAATCCTCATCGACACTGACTCACTGAGACAAGAGGCCACGTTTCAAACGACCACAGGCGGATGGTTGTCTGGTTAGGCAGGTAATCGAACAGTGCTTATATCCGGAATTTATTTAGAAGGCTCGCATATAAGCATAGGTACTCAAACCAAATCGCTTGAGAGGGTGTAGTAATAACAGTCCTGTAGCAGGGGTGGTACGGACTTCAAAACAAAAGTTTACTAGAGTATGTTACCAGAAAACTGCTCTGAGCGAAAAAATATAACTTAAAAAATTCGATAAACAATTTTAATTTCATTTCTGGTCATATTCTGGCCCGAGCCCGTGCAGTACCCCAGTTCTCTAATGCGCGTGCTGCATGGCCAAGAGAGAAATGTCACTGGCTCCTCTCGCTTGGCCCCGCCATACCTTAATGCGTCATCTTCCACTTAGCTCTCCCGCCGCTGCGTTCCTCATTCATCAGCCGCATCCCTCAGCGTCGCCATGATCTTCTGGATAACCCGATAGTACCCTGCGGCCTTCTTCTTCTAGCTCCATTCTAAGGTAACTCATTCTTCGGCCATCGTCACTGCCTCCTAGCTACTTTCACTTCCTGCTTCCTTAGCAGCCATCCTCCTGTACTTTCCGTACAGCTACCCTTCAGTTAATTATTTCTAGGCTCTTTTATTTTTTTATTAGCGTACAGATGTTCTTGGGGGAAATAGAAATTCAATGCGTGAATCAGACCAGATTAATTTCACTCTAGGGTCTCGTTGGTCCGGACAACGGGACTCTGGACTGAGGCTCCTCCACTCTGACAATAAAATGATGTTTTGTCCTCCTCCTCCTCCTCCTCCTCCTCCTGCTCTGCTCTCCTCACTTCCCCAAATCCTTCGCTGCCTCTCACTCTTTCTTCACTCTCTCTTAAATGTGGAAAGTGTGTTTCCATTCTGCATTCCACCATCTGCTAGCCGTGCTACCTTCCACGACTGTCAGGTGCAGCCATCTTCGCCAATCACTATATATGCCGCCAGAGGCGCCTACGAAGCGCTGCAAATTGGCTGCGCGTCGCCGGAGCCTCTCTTAGCATGGTAGTTAGGAACGGGTGGCAAAGAGCTTCGCTTTAAGGAACTTACGGGGAACACTATTTACATGCTTTAAATGCGAAATCACTGACTACATTTATTTAACCCAAATTATCCCCTCTATTCCATCCTAGTTCAGCTTAACCCATCGTAATTTAGGCGCACTAAGGTCCTTTGTATGCTCCAGGCCTCGACAATACTTTGAAATGTTTTTGGAATCGTACAACCAAAAAATTAGTGGTGCGCTTTGTGTCACCGAATAAAGGGACAAATTTGGCGCTGCCTGAGGTCTGAACCACTGATCGCACACGAGGTAGCAAGCCTGACATCAAGGTGCAGATCGCTTCGCAAGAACGCCATGGTTAGCTGCTGGTAAAAGGATACGACAGTACGACTTGCTTCGAGCTCACTACACGGAGAAGTTTCAGAAACAGGCAGTGTGAAGCAGCTACTAGTCTTGTCATGTTTTAACAGCCACAATTAAAACACAGCATTCGTGATGAAGACTGATTACAAAACATTTGAGGGGTGAAAGCTTAATTCTGCAGCATGTTTACAAAATTTAGCCCTTTGAAATTAAAAACAAAATACAAATGTGACCCCCCCTCCTCCCCCCCCCCCTCCTCCCCTTCCTTAAGGGCATTACGTTTTCGAAAGCACTGAGACTGGCAAGTACATATGCCCTGACCGCCTGTAAAGCTTGGGTCCTCAGTGAGAGTGACTGCGCCTAACTGTTGCTCTGGGGCAACTTTTTCCCTAATTCTTCCCCGATATGCTAATGAACCCCGCTCTGGATGTCACGTGCACCTGCGCATTGGTCTTTGGCCGCGAGTTGGGATGGCTAACAACACATACTTGATCCGCGAGAATGCACCTATTCAAAAATCCCATTTCTGGGCCTTCGAATGCCAATCACCGGCCATCTGAGGACCGACTTCGTGAAGAAAAAAAAGAGGCCGTTCGAATTTCAAAAAGAAGAAACCCTGTGCGCACACGCCACGTTTTCACATGCTCCACCGACTTACTGCAGGAAGACGAATACAGATGGTATTTGTCCTTTCTTCTGAAGAGTATCTATGACCGCCTTAAAAAGGGCAGTGCGGGACACGAAAAAAAAATTGGTCATTGTAAGCCGTTGGTGCGGGTGCTCATTAAAGGAGAAAAATGTCCTATCTTTATTTTCTTCAGTCCTGGGGGTATCAATTAAATTGAGTCAGGCATGTAAAAAACATGTCGTAATGAAGACAACGCGTAAAGCTTACGGCACAAAGACTTTGAATACATGTCCTCCGTCATAATGATGTCTACTCTTCATTAATATATTTTTTCTCCTGCTTCCGCAGTCGTTGGCCGCAGCGAAGTGGTGCACTCTGCTTTCAGCGCCGAGCGCTCAACAGAGCAGCTTCATTGTCGTCCGCGGAAGTAGAGGGGCCTTGAATATCGCTTTTATCTCTCTAGCTGTCCTCGTAGCTGAAAAAGAGACCGGTCCCTTTTCTCATTATCTTGCCCCGCTTCACGGGAGCGAAAGGCCGAAAAAAAAAAAGAAGAAAAAAAAGGCATGAGTCTCGTTTCGTGATGTTTGTTCCGGCTCGCTGCCTTTCTTTATGCGTTCTCTTAGATCCTGCCTGTGTAATTCGGCATCACAGTGACAGCGTGTTGACGCTCTCGAGGTCGTGAAACAGTCCAGGAGATTGTGGAATAAAATCATTGTGAAGGCTTCGGAAGCGGTTGATGACTTCACACTTATATTTCTCTCGTTCTTTCGTAGTTGCGTTGACGGACGCCTACACGTGTATCTGCAGGCAGTCGGATATCTCTTTTATTGCGCAATACTGCGCCAGATTTCAAACCGTCGCGTGGTCCCGGCGGAGGCCACGCTTGACCTTGAGCAGCAGATGAGGAGGAGACGAAGAAGGAGCAGAAGAAGAAGAAGGAAGAAGAAAAAGAAGAAGAAGAAAAAGAAGAAGTAGAAAAAGAAGAAGAAGAAGAAGAAGAAGAAGAAGAAGAAGAAGAAGAAGAAGAAGAAGAAGAAGAAGAAGAAGAAGAAGAAGAAGAAGAAGAAGAAGAAGAAGAAGAAGAAGAAGAAGAAGAAGAAGAAGAAGAAGAAGAAGGAGAAGAAGAAGAAGAAGAAGAAGAAGAAGAGGGAGAAGAAGAAGTAGAAGAAGAAGAAGAGAAAGAAGTAGAAGAAGAAGAGAAGGAAGAAGAAGAAGAAGCACCACGTTAAAGAATCCCAGGTGGTTGAGATTTTCGGAGCCTTCCACTACGTCGTCCCTCATAGCCTGAGCCGCTTTGGGACGTTGAAACCCCATAAACCAAACCATCCGCCTTTAGTTTTAACCAGTGACGTTCGCAGTAAAAATGACGTCGTTATCACCATAATTTCAGATGAATGACGCTGAATTTCATATGAACGACTGCGTTGGCGCAATGAAGTCTATTTGCGAAATCAGAGTTACATGGTGACATAAGTTTATTCCATTTCTTTGTGATTAGTAACCTATAAAAACTAATAATTTTCCTTTAGAATGCGGTGATGTACCGATTCTGGTCGACTTCAGTTATTACCTTACTGTTCTGAGGAGGCAGCGTATGCCTGGAAATTGTCAGCCTTTGTCAGCCTTTGCAACAAAATGCAAGCTATTACCAACAATTCTGTGTTTCTACCAGTCCTGTACATATCTCTTCGCGCATGTGTATCGGCGAAACTTGCCGTTATTTACGGCATGGTTCCTTTCCTTTCCGATTTAGTATTTTTGTCCTTGCAGCCCATGGTCGCAGTCATTGCTGGTCTGCGAATGACATCTAGTTCGGCGATCGATCTCGCAAAAAATATGCCAACTGCGGGAGGCAACTTGGTATTAGAGGGATTCAGGCATGTATGCTGAGGATCTTCCATACCTCTCCCGCAATAGAGCAAGCAAGGTTACGACACGGTTATCATTCTCTACCCTTCTCTCCGCTTTGTAATCGAAACTTTTATAAAGGAAGCAAAGTAACGACATTATAGTTTGCGCGTCCGCTGATTTCTTTTTTAACGAGTTGGGAGGAGCTTATTGATGCGTGCTTTGTACCGCTCTTGTTTTCCCGGATATCGAAACACCGGTAAGCCGAAGGGACGCTGTTAATACCTCCAAGAGTTATTAGAGAGGCAATAAACGCCTCATTCAGAGAGAGCAAGTTAGGAAGAAAATTACATGAGGGAGATGCAGTTGTTGACTGACCGCTTTTACTCCGCCTCGGTGCGAATTCAGTAGGCTCGGGACGTCTTGATCTGCCAGTGAATTCTAGAGTTTTTCCGTAAGATTTCACCTATAACTGGTGTCCATCGCAGCAACCACTTGATACCAGTAAGGATCACGACTGTTCTCACAAACACTCTGCAAACAAATATGGCAATCAACAACTGAGCCAAAGTTCATGGGATAGAATACAGGCAGTGGAAGAGGCGAAGGATGTGACATGCAACAATGTCCACATTCTATGCAATGCCAGTGCATCTAAAGAAACCTGAGGAGGTCGGAATCAATTCGCCGCCCTTTATTACGATGTCTATAGTAGCGCCACGCTACATACTTGAAGCATTAAACAGATATATACATCAGCATCATGGAGCTAACCTAATGGGCATGCGCTGAAGAGTACAAACCACTCACGCTTTTGTTCGAAAAAAAAAAATAGGCAAAGTGTAACTCGGCTGAGCCTAAGCAACCAAATCGAAAATGGGACATTTCGCTCGACCCGCTTCTCTTCGTCTCTGTGTTGCAGCCTCTCGGCAAACTACGTCGACCGGATGATCGGAGTCGGCTTGGCGTCTTCTCCACTACTGAACCGAAGAGTGTTCACAAGGCCTCTCGCCTGAATCATCCGCAGGACTTAAAGTCAGGGGGATCTCGGGGGGTGCCCACAAGTATTTAAGAGGGGTCTGAGGCCCCCTTGCACTCGAATGTGCAAGAATTGCATGAGTACGAAGCACATTGCCAGTTGTTGTCAATGGTTTTCACATCATTTCTATGCTACTGTTGCCTCAATTTTGCTGTGTGTTTTAATAATGGCCGTTACCACATTTCCTAAAACACAAGACAGAGAACAATAATTTCTCACCTTTGTAAAAATGTGATGTGCCAGACAGTCCATCAGTCGCTTTCTCTCTCCCCCCCCCCCCCCCCCCCCCCTTTATTCCGCTTTCCACCTGGGCTCGAATCACTAGAGACCTAAGACTGCCGCCGTTAACACAGCAGCAAAATCATTTTATACCCATCTGCGAGGAATGACGAGAGCTGCTGCAATCTGGCGGTTCCGGAGGAGAGGATGCGGCCCCGGCGGAGCTGTTGCAGATGGATGTCATGCCTATCACATGACTAGGCTGAAGTGAGCGCGCGTCGGCGGAACTGTTGCCGTGTGATGTCATGGCTATCACGTGACTAGGCAGAGGCAAGGGCGAAGCTCCGGTGGCGGCGGCAGCACTGTCCCGGCGCAGCTATGGTTGAGTGACGTCATGGTTGTCACGTGGCTTCTTCTCGGTTCAAAGTCAACATTACTCGGTCCGCCAAGAAGCAACGGAAGAGCGTAGTAAAGCTTTCGCTTTAAAACTTGAAAACATAAGAACTGAGTGTAGCTCTGTTTGCAGCTTCTCCACTTGTGACACCTTTCAGATGAGCCGGCCTGCAGCGAGGCTGTAATGCAGCAGCTAGCTGAGACCAGCCAACGAATGGGCACCCTGCTACCGGACCCGTGGCTGCTGCAGGCCCAGTCCTCCGGGCGTAGGAACAAGGGATCTATGCTGTGCTGGGGCGTGGTGTCTGGTCTGTCACGCGCCCACGCGGAGGGCGCAGGCACCTGCGGGTCACAGCTGCGACTCAAGCTGCCCTTGGACGGCATGGCTAGGCTGGCGTTGCCCTTCGCCACGTCGCCGGTGTTCTTCGAGGCCAACGTCAGGGCGACGGCCAATGTGAGGAGACTGATGAACGTTGCTGTTGTGCTTGCCGGTGCATTGCCTGCAAAGGGATCATCACTCTAGTGAACTGTAAAGGTGCCTAGTGTACGCGGTGCAGAATAACCGAGCTGCTCTGACATAGAGATTATTAGCGCTGCCCAGATGACAGAGATGTGGCACTACATATGCTAGTTTCCAAAATGCCGTAGTCACTCGAATAGAATCCACACTACCCCAACTTGTGAGGGCTCCGCCATGGTGGTGCAGTAGCTAGGGCACTCGACTGCTGTGCCCAAGGATGCAGGGTCAAACTCCGGCCGCGGCGGGCGTCCCAGTGTAACATAACCATCATCCAAGCAGGACAGTCACAAAGTCCACAACATAGACACACACTAGCAAACAACCACCACACATGTGCAATAGGACATGTCTATCCAAAACACTTCACTTGTGAAGTCCCTATGTAAACAAAAGGAACTGTAACTTGCCCAGCATATCTAAGAAGCAATGCGAGCATTGAGAGTAAGTACTTGACGGAAAGTAGGGTCAAAAAACAAACATGGCCACAATACACGTTTGCTAGTGTGTTTGCTATGCTACGTTTGTTAGTACGTGTCTATGTTGTGGACTTTGTGACTGTTCTGCTTGGATAATAGTTATGTTACACTGGGACGATTGTGGTAATAGCCGCTGGGCAAAGAAGAGATGTGTGGAGAAGTACTTGAGTGTAGAATTTGTGTCTGTCATGCTTGGACGATGTTTGAGTTCTGCGGGGAAGAAAGTGCTACTATCTCCTGGGCAAAAAAGAGGTGTGTGGAGAAGATGTACTTGGGTGTAGGAGATGATGAGTGGTGAAGAGGAAGTGTGTGTTCAGAACCATATTGTAGTTGGTAGGGTGCGCCCGTTTTGTGTTTCTTCTCATGTGATTGTGTTTAACGCGCCACATTTCTGGGTACTATGCAGCACCAACTTGTCCCTCACGCTGTGATTAACAGAGTTGCCTTGTCTGACAAATAATGTTTTAACATCACATGTGCTGCAAGCAACATTTGATAATGCTGTATTGATCGTGAATTTCGTGTTTGCAAAACGCATGCAGAGCGGTGCTCGAGAGTCAGCAGTTTTATTTAAAGCGAAGGTATGGAGGAAACCATTGGCGACTCTGCTAGAGATCACTACAAATATCCAACTCTTGCAGCTCTATCTCTCGCACGATTTTAAATGCCTTCATTCTGATATATTCTATATTAAACGCTCTATGGCATTATACAGTCAAGCTAACTGTAAGCTCTCAGGGACGCTGTTGATACCACAGTTAGCAAGGAGCAAAGTTAATCCACTGTGCTTTTAATGACGTCACAGATGACGTTACAGTTAAAGCAATCGAATAGGCTTTTATTTTCGATATGAGACTTTACGAGCTCGAAAAAAAAAAGCGACTAAACACTATTTTCAGTGTGCGAAAGAACTAGGCATGAAGCCGCCATTCTATAGTCATGTGAAACCGGGGATGCACTGAACAAGAGATGAATGCGTGGCCTACTCGTGGGCAGGATAACAGAACACTTTACGTTGTTCTGTACTGAAGGTGCGATGCGAATTATAGGTCTTGCAGCAAGATTTGTGCGGCAAATCTGTTTTCGCATAGCGGGGTTCCCCTGTGTGAAGCTTTTTCTTCAGAATCACCTAGATAATAATAATGATCAGTCATGGCGTATTAGCGCTAACTGCACACGAAGCAACGTTGACAGATTACCTGAGGTACCAAAAGCAACCTGCAAACCAAGGTGAAGCATGATACGCTTGTGAGGAAAACAACATTGTCTAGATTGAATACAGCGACTTTTGTGAGTAATTAGTGCGAACTCACATCTCGCACAGTTTCACGCAGCGTTTCGTGTGCATTATTCCCTAGTCAGAAAAAAAAAAAACTGCAGGAAACGTTCGATTGTTACGACAGAATTTCTGCGGTTGTTGACAAGAAACCTGTTGGGACAAAAGAACTTTTTGTAGTAACATCAGAATGTTTTATATTTACGGCAAGAATCTACTACCGAACTACAGAAAACAGAAATCTACTACAGAAAAAGCTGCAGAGGTACAGAAAAGTAGTACAGAACTACAGAAAAATCTGACGTTTACTAATAACAACCGCATATTTTGTCGTATTTTTGACACAATTCCGTAGTTTGTTTTGACTGGGATGAAAGCTTTAGTCTTCATATCGGAGGCGCATAAATCAATCTTCATATACGATAGCAGTTTGATCTTATGCTGCATGGTTTCGTTTTCGGCACAGCTGACGTGGCCGGGACCCCCGAGTAACAGGACTCTCCGTGGACGAGCTGACAATGACTGATGTAAGCCGTGCTAAAAGCGGCACACCGAAAGAGGGCGACAGGGCTGCCGAGTTTCTGTCTCAGGTAAGGGTACTCGACAGCATAGCACTTTAATTGCGCACCTGGATTCCAGTAGCGGGAACGTTGCATGTATACCACTGCAGGTACCGAATTCTGCTGCTGTTAAAGATTTGAGCTTCTAATCATAATAATATTAATAAATGGTTCGCAGGAAGGGAAAGATGCAGTATCTGTCACACTTGTTTATGTGGACACCTGAACCGCGCCGTAAGAGAAGGGAGGGAGGCGGGAGTGAAAGCTGAAAGAGAGAAAGAAGGGCAGTAGTGGAAGGCTTCGGTAACTTCGACCACCTGGGGATCTTAAACGTGCACTGACATCGCACAGCACACGGAGGCCTCTCCGTTTCGCCTCCATTGTGGCACAGCCGCCGCTGTCGAGTTCGAACCCGGGAACTGCGGTTAAGTAGCTGAACCTCTTAACCACCCCTAGTGAAAAAAACTCTATGAGTCACAATAACCTCATACATATTTCTCATACTAAACTCATGCTAAACTCGTACTAATTTCATATCATATCATACAAATATCATTTAGCGTATGAGAAATATATGAGATTTTATTGAGATTTTATGAGTTTAGTATGAGAAATCTGTATGAGGTTGTTGTGACTCATACGGTTTTTCGCTAGGAACTGTAGCGAGTGCTCGCCATTTTCTTGCGTCGTGGAGCTGAATACTCTACATTGTTCTACCGGAGAGCGGATAAAACTCAGCGCGCTATTGGCGACTGTTCATTCACTTAGTGAGGTGTTTTGTTAGCAAAAAAGTCAAGTAAGGTGATCTACCCGATTCGGAAGGCCGATTGAGGCGATAGAAAATAAGGCTATCTATTCCTAACGGGAGCCCGTTTCATCCTGGTCACAAATGGCTGACAGCTTGTTTCTTCACAATAAAGGACCGACCTTAGGCATGTGAACCACCATTTGAATCTGAGCGTTCCTTCTCCAATGTTACTTTGCCTCGGAGATCGCGCTCAATCGTCCATCGGTCCGGATTTCCTTAATGATTTCCCTAATGTTTCCTAATGGAGATGGAGCCTCGAGGCGTATGTAACAGACCATTAAATGACGGAACGTTTCCGGACACAGCGTCATATTTCAGGAGATACATTTTGCGCCACCAATTACGGGGAGAGGCACTACGCCAGACCTTTATACATGTCCTTTATTTCCTTCAATGCCTTCTATAGGGCGCTGTGAGTGCCGCCAGACCCCCTCTTATTACCTTTTCGAAAAGATTCAGTTTCTTTGTTATACATAGTTTCTCTCTTTCAGAGAGTTCTCACACATTTTCAGGCATTTTAAAGAGATAACAGTACTGGTTTCATGTCGCAGAAAAGCCGTAACATCGTCGGCGTTTCTCCGTAGGCGAAAAAGACCGACGGAACAAAAATAAAATTCAATAAAGGATCAAATATATTTCGATTAACGCCAACTTTCTCATACCCGTTCTCGCACTAAAGAGAAGTAATTGAACTTGAAAGAGAATTTGGTTTCTTTGTGCTAGATGGAAATTTAATCCAAACCTATCAGATGGCGAGACTGGCGAGCTACTCATAATCTACGACGCCCTTTTTTTGTTTCTTGATATTGAATGCACCTAAACCGTGACCCTTGTACGACTGCTTCTTGATTCAAGCTGAATAAAGGCGGAGCTAGTGAATTCAAAATGCGAACCGGAATCAGTAGTGCAATTGCGTTCTACTCTGAGAAGCGAAGCTTAAGCAGCAGCCAAGCTCTTCATCTCGTTTTCGTTCGCCGGATGTATCTGCAGTAATAAAAATATCTTTAGAAAAAGTAACAATTTTAAGTAGCATTTCAGAATAGTAATGCTTGGGTGTATGCGGTATACTGTAGCTGTCGCCACTACGCGATCAACCGATGAACAAGATTAAACATTTTAATGAAACTGGTGCACCATATATAAGCGACGAAACTTGAAAAAATGCAAAGGACTTCAGCGACTAAAGTCAGTAGAATTTGGCACAATTGGCACTAATTAGTAATTAATTAATTATTAAGTGAATATGAAATTATAAATTAAGTAGGTAAATGTATACAATTAATAATTGCTTAGTTAATTAATGACTTCCTAATCAGTGGTCAATTAGTAATTATACTTAATTCATTAATTGGTCATTAGTTTGTGATTGATCATTCATTGACATATGACCATATAAGGCACGCATTCGCGCATACTGAGGTGGTGCTCTGTGATTGGTCGAGACCTCTATGACGTTATCCCGCCTCAGCCAATCAGAGTCGCCGCAAAAGCGGGACACATTTTGTCCACGGCAGCATGAGCCATTAAAGTCTTTTCACCTTAAAAGGTATTGAGACCTACCAGCTGCCATTAGACAGTACGAGAGCTCTCCTCAGAACACGGCAAGTGAATATATTACGCTTCACCTGCTATTTGCACGAAGTCAAGATTAAAGTTCGTTTTGTTCTTTCATAGTAGCATGGTAGAACAGATTATTGCTTCGGCTATTTGCCTTTTCGTTACTGCTTAAGTTAGCAACGCGATTTCTTCTTACAGGGAGCAAACTGCTACTCTCGATGCCATCTTGGCTTTAAGAGCTTATCCTGCCTGATTCCTTGCAGGTGACCGCCCGCGTTGCCCAGCGCAGCATTCGCGAGCAGCTCCCTAGGCTACTCCTTGTGGCACTGGCGCCACAGTCACCACTGGTGCTGGAGCGCCGCCTGCTTGTTTACTAGCCCACCGATCGTCACCGATGCCTCTGGAAAACTCGACCGTACATTGGACGCTCAGCCGTTGATCGTGCGCGGTGTATCCTGGCGGTGTGCTTTGGGAATGGGCTAGATTAGGGTAGGGTTATCCCTGTGGAAGGGTTTAAGGTTAGGGGCCAACCTGTTTCTTATGGTTGAATAGACAGGGAAGGGAGGGCTATTAAAGGGCGAGGTGCTCACAAAAGCGAACCAGGCTGATGCAGGGCTGAAGATGACGTGGATTTAAAACAACAATTCACTCATTAGCATCCTCAAAATGAGAGGCATACAGGGATACGGATGCAAAAAGGGGTTGTACTGATATTTATGCATCCAATAAAGCACAACCAAGTTCACTGACCGAAGGATCCAAGAGGTAGACCAGATGAACATTAAGGTACAAAGGTTGTAAGTGCAAAGAAGGCCAAAAAGTGTACCCCACCACTAGCGCTTTTAAAGCAGACTAAGAAAGGTGAAGAAGTTGACAAACCTGAAATATTCGTGCACGTGCAACAAATATTTAATGTATTTTTCCTACTTCCGCCTACGTAAAGTGAGTGAGGATCAAGACGACAAGGATTATTGGACACAGGAAAACAAATTGATGTCGCTCAGAATTCGGCTGCATCATTTCATATATGCCTTGATGAAATAACTGTTTTTGCTTCCAGTGAATAAACAGCCCACCGAACTACAGAATATCACTGGCTTGCCCGTGCATCCCTCGAAAGCAGCTTAGAGAGAAATGGAAGGATGTTACAAAAAATCACAACAGCAAAAGCAAACTAGATACAAATAATCAAGAATGGCAAGGAAAGATAAAGCAAGGACTAAGTTCGCTCTTTCTTATTGCCTTTGTCGCGCGTGCATTCTACACTTCTCATTTGTGTTACCGCTGTATTATAAGCCAACTGCGGCATAAACCATAGCTGGACTACTAATAATAGGCGGTTTTCGCATACGCCTTGTTTGTACTGAAGCACGACAAAATAAAAGTTTCTTCCAAATAATGTTTGCATTTTGTGTGCGGCTATATTTAGCCCAGTCTGGTGTTCACTGCCCACGGACATGGCGTATGTTAACTGACATTTTTCTGTAGTTTGGCTCGCTTGAGTAGTGCGTGTGTGGATCAAAGGGGGGGGGTGGGGGGGGGGGAGGCGCTATGCGGACAGCCATTGAAATAATGCCAAAGCGATTAAAAATATTACACTCGCGTGATTTATCTTATTTAGCTAAAATTAAAAGAGATTCGCTAGCACGTTGCGCCATCTGTTGGAGAGAGGAGTGAGGTCACGGGGCGTTCGATGGCCAAATTGCAGGTCACACAAACTGACGGATGACGGCTTTTCCGCCGAATGGAGCTGCCAAACACAAAGACATGGTGGCGGCTGCGCCTCCGCCCCCGTTCCCTAATCGCCGGCTGTCCTCCTCTCCCCGAATGATAACAGCCGTCTGTGAGCAGACATGCGCAGCTCGGCTTGAGAGTTCATTGTGGCATAAGTCTATCCTGACCGGCGCTCTGGGCGTGTACAGGAAGAGTGGGGTGGGAGGTAGTGGGGCTATGACAACCTCGCAAGCTTGGACTGAGGAGTTGTTGGTAGTGAATAATCACACATTTAAACTTCTTATTTAGTAGTTCAATACTGTCAGCATCACTTTCAGACACATAAGACCATCCTGTGCAAATACGCTTTCTAACTCTGTCGGTATTCTGGCTACCACTCTTTTCATATATACCCCTTTTACGCTAAGGTAAATTAACCTTATTACACTGCTGTCAAGGTATACCTACCCAATGCATACAGCACTGAATGAACAAGTTTCAGTTAATTCTTTGAAACGCGTAAATAAGAAGAAATGACAAAATTTCTATGCATTGAGGCATGCACTGAACTAATTAGGACACTGTGAAGGTCACGCTGAGAAGTCCACGCCACGGGTAGAACATAACTCTTAGCACCATGCTAAGATCTTCATCGGTGTTTCCGTGTTTCAACAGGATTTCAGCCACAGCACGGACCTATGAGCGCTTCCTTGAAAACCCTTTAAGAGCCACAAGATTGCCACACAAGTTGGGTCTCGCGACGTCATGCACTTTGACTCTGGGCCATGTACGTCACTGGCTTTACGGAGAATATACGCGCAGCGGCGATTATGCGCACAAAGCCAATCTAGCGTGGCTTTGACATTGCAGTGAGTGATTCGACTTGCGCTCGATCAGCGCCTTTACACATTCAATGAAGCCGCAATTTCCTGGCTGCACTGTTATATGGTACCGGTGGACTACATAAACATTACCACCCCTTATGGGTGGCTTCTGTGTGTGCCGCAACGTGATAAGCTGACTGCAGGGCACAATCGGCTATCACCCTCCTCAAACACAAGGTGTGACGTGGTATATCGAACACAACAGTCAGCTCTGAACGGCGATTATGTTCATGTATACCATGCGCTTGACCTTTCATGCTCAGGTTTGGTTTGGGTTTTGTGGGGTTTAACGTCCCAAAGCGACTCAGGCTATGAGAGACGCCGTAATGAAGGACTCCGGAAATTTTCGACCACTCGGGGCTCTTTAACGTGCACTGACATCGCACAGCACACGGACGCCTTGCGTTCCGCCTCCACCGAAAAGCGGCCGCCGAGACCGGGATTCAATTCGCGTCCATTGGGAACAGTAGTCGAGCGCCGTAACCACTGCGCCACCCCGGCGGGGTTCATGCTCAGTGTGCTGACGATGGCACATGATATGTCTGCGTCAAAGAAACATCCACCCGGGAAAAAAAACCTTGGCATGATCCATGAGATTTGAGAGGCATTCATGTGCAGCGAGGATCTCGATGTCCAGAAGAACCTGCCGGAGATGTGACGAGCAGCACTTCAGGGCATTGGGCTAATGAGTGAGACTAGCCTGTGGTTTAGCTCACAATGTTTACTCTTCTCCTACACTCTGTGTTCCTTATCTCTTGGGATGACGAGGTAAGTGGATGGCAGTAGCATATTGTTACTAACATATGCTGCTGCCCAGGCTCCCCGGCAAGGTTATATGATACGAAGCACATGCTCCATAAAAGCATTAATTCTCCAGGCAATGCTTCGGGCATTCCGTTTCAAGAATGGCGATATCAATATAAACTTCTGGGAAGGGCAGCTGCTTCATGACGCTTTTGAGTAAAATAAGGGATGCGTGCAAGGATGAATTTGCTGTTTTAAATCCTTACATATTGCCCGAAGGCTACAATGCGCAAAATTAGTTTGTATTGGCTAGAGCCACGGTGTAAGAAGTAGCTGAGCTCGCTTTTAAATTATTTATTGTTTCTCAATGTCACTCGCAGGAGATTATATAATGGGTTTAGGATAACATATGACAACTATAGCATACAATACTTAAAACGACCAACAATGGTTTGCAGTGATGAATGAGCTTCTTCGATGACTGACTTGAATACTTGATGGTTGGTGATGGCGGTGGCCTAAGTTAGGTTATTCTAGTCGCGAGCAGTCTCTAAAAAGAACGATTGCTGGAATGCTGTGGTATGCGAACAATCAGGGTACACAGACATCGGTTGGTTATGGCGGAAAATGCGATGTGAGTGTGGAACAGTTTTATTGGCGGCTGGCGTGCTGTAAAAAAAGGTTTATGGAAACTATGAAAACTATGGAAACCTTGTGTAGGCAAATGTAATCGGGATTTCAGCCCTGATATGCTCCTAAGATAAGAGAAGTCAGATAAAATAAACCTGGCTGCACGATGCTCGATTTGCTAGTTAGATGTCTGATGGGAATACCAAACAGAGTTAGCATATTTAGGTTTGGTCTGATGAATGTCTTGCAAGCCAGTGATTTAAGAGAAATGGTACAATGCAGGGTTGCACTGAGGACGCTGTTATCGTGGCTGGTTATGCGGGTGACATGAACAGTCCAAGTTAGATCGATTACGATATGTATATTGACGGAAGGAATGCTGAGTTACTAATAGTGTATATAGGCAAGCATAAGCTAGGACGACGGAGAAAGGAAATCAGTGAGGTCTAAGAAATATTAAGAGACGTGAGCCACTTTTCAGAATAATACTGCACTTCAGAAAGGTCATTTGAAAAAGCGATGATTCGAACCCGACCACGGCGGCTGCGTTTCGATGGAGTCGAAACGAAGAGGCGTCCGTGTGTTGTGCGATGTCAGCGCACGTTAAAGATCCCCAGGTGGTCGAAATTATCCGTAGCCCTCCACTACGGCTCCACTTTCTCTCTTTCCACTTTCATTCCCACCTTCCTCCCTTCCCTTACGGCGCGGTTCAGGTGTCCACAGAGCAAGAGTAACAGATACTGCGCCTTTTCCTTCCTGTGAACCATTATTATCATTATTAAAAAGCGATGATATATATATATATATATATATATATATATATATATATATATATATATATATATATATATATATATATATATATATATATATATATATATATATATATATATATATATATATATATTGGGGAAATGAGGGTGCTCGTTATAATACATGAAGGAAAGAAGCCAACAGTCGGCGAGGCCAAGGAAAGTGTTAAGGATGGTAGTTTATGTCTTTTTTTTTTTAATGTTTACTTGGATAATCACAGAAATTAGTAATGTAATCTGTTTAGGGGAAAGATAATTAGACACAAAGTAGAAGAAAAAACAACGTGCCGATGGTGGGATCCGAACCCACGACCTCCGAATAACGCGTCCGGTGCTCTTATATATATATATATTGATGAGAAAGTCTTGAGAAAGGCAGGGCTCCTGCCGAAACGTCGACTCCAAATAAACTTGGAAACAGTATGAAGCAATTTTTCACTTGTATATATATATATATATATATATATATATATAGGTGCTGGGTATCGATCTCAGTACCTCGTCCTGGCACCTCCACCAAATGAAGAGGGGTTTATTGGGGGTTATTCGAAGGACTGGAGACGGCGACCGATGACACAAGATGATCGTAGAGCGAACCACAATCTCGTCCGGACAAGACCGTCCGAGCTCTCAGTGCGCGCGCCAGCTTAGCGGCGTCTTCATCGTCGTTAGCTTCGGCGCTGCATCATCTTCTTCCTTACAATATATATATATATATATATTATATATATATATATATATAATATATATATATATTATATATATATATAATATATATATATATATATATATATATATATATATATATATATATATAATATATATATATATATATATATATATATATATATATATATAGTGTGTGTGTGTGTTGTGTGTGTGTGTGGTGTGTGTGTGTGTGTGTGTGTGTGTGTGTGTGTGTGGTGTGTGTGTGTGTGTGTGTGTGTGTGTGTGTGTGTGTGTGTGTGTGTGTGTGTGTGTGTGTGTGTGTGTGTGTGTGTGTGTGTGTGTGTGTGTGTGTGTGTGTGTGTGTGTGTGTGTGTGTGTGTGTGAAAAGAAGGGAGCCTGGTACAATGCTCTGGAGGACTCCAGGCTCACATACGAAAGGGGTGAGGAGTGACAGCGTGGACGAATTGATGACGGCCAGTTTGAACGGCAGAGATCCAATCAGCGAACAAAAGGTGCACATTATAACGAGACGAGTTTGTCGAACGCCTACTACAAATTTAGGAACACAACACCATATTGTATACTGCGCTCTGAGTACAACTGTAAATTGTGTAGAAAAACTGTAAGTTGAGTTTCACATGAGCGACCTTTGCGGAAACCGTGATAATTAGGATGGCAGAAACTTAACATGCAAGTATAAAATGAGCTCCGTGATTTTGCTGCAGACAGGTGCGAGTGAAAACGAGCGACAATTGTACTGGGATTAAGAGTTAGCTTTTCTTTAACACAGGCATTGCTTTACCTATTGGCTATAGTCGCACGGAAAGGTTTCTGTAGCAAGTGATTTCTATAAGATGAGTCGCAGACATATTGGTTAATGAGTCAATAATTTCAGCAGTGCCATGCGATTCAAAAGACGTTTTCTATGGCCGAATGGTTCACAAAATGAGATGTTACAAAGGTTTTCCGCAGGTTAACTGATGAAAATGTAAGAAAATTCGGAGTTGGGTACACTCACGAGATGGGATTAAAACCAAATTAGTTGTGGTTTAGCTCTGGTTAACTCTAGTTGAATTGCGAAAGCAACGGCAAAAGCTTCTTTTGCCTGCTACATGATTCCCCTGTCACGCCCTATCAGTGTAAGGTGCTACATTACTGGGGACACTTAAGCTCATCCTTTAATTGTATGACGCGAGAGCGTAAGCTACCAGCCCACATTTAAATGCGAAGGGTTCAATGCTGCTGAACTGAATGTGGAGCGAAAGCATTAGCTTCTTCTTCTTCTTCTTCTTCTTCTTCTTCTTCTTCTTCTTCTTCTTCTTCTTCTTCTTCTTCTTCTTCTTCTTCTTCTTCTTCTTCTTCTTCTTCTTCTTCTTCTTCTTCTTCTTCTTCTTCTTCTTCTTCTTCTTCTTCTTCTTCTTCTTCTTCTTCTTCTTCTTCTTCTTCTTCTTCTTCTTCTTCTTCTTCTTCTTCTTCTTCTTCTTCTTCTTCTTCCTTTATATTTGGCACATACCCACGAAGGGGGATTGGCCAGGGTTCAGTGTGGACTGCCAAATGTCCTACAAAAACTGAATTAGGGCATTAGAGTAATTGACAACTGCATTAGCTGCCGGTGATCGAGCGTTCTTCTTCTTCTTCGTATTTTTCTTCTTCGTATTCGTCTTCTTCGCGGCTGTACAAGGTCAAATGTGGCCCTTCCCGGACGACGCGATGGCTGAAACCTGGCGCACTATTGCTATCGCAATAATAAGCACTTCTCCTTGTTGCTCGCTATATTACGATTATAGTTGGTACATGAAGTGTTATGAAGCGCTGGAAAGGATCTCGTTGTATTTGATGCAATAAAGCGAAAAACTTGGCATGAATTTGTCGGATGAGGCGGTTAATCTCAAGTGTTGTTAGTCCGCGATGTATACTTGCGCAATCGCCTTTACAGTGTAGGGTAATTGTCTTTGTAATCTTTTTTTAACGAAACATGCTACAAGAAAACGCGGATAAAGCTGACAGAAGACCGCAGACGCCTTGCATACATGTTTTGAGATAAATTTGTCAGGATGAGTATTCGAACGAGGTCCAATATATTGCAGGAGTGAGCTGTGTCCGTGACGAAAGAGGAATGGCAACTAATTGTGTTAAATCGAAGTTAAGACACGCATTTAAGAAATCACTCGATGGAGTGTATTTGCTTAATGTCGACGCGGTATCACACCAGATTATCGAAAGGAGGTTGAAATCATCGGAAAGAATAAACGCATTCAGTGTGTAGCTGTTATGATAATGACAGCTTCAAAAAGTGTAGTAGGAAAACACTGCCGCTGCTATGCTGACGTTAGCAGGCGCCAAGAGGACATTAGGGAAGGTCGTCATGCAAAACGGCCGTGACATTTCAAGCGGAGATGGGAGGTTCGAGCGAGAACAATGGGATTCATATTTCATATCGATATCGAGCCGTCAATTTCTGTTTTTGCGGAAAATATTAAAACTAAATAGTGAAGGCCGAATGACGCAGTCGAGAATGCTATAATTAAGCCGCTTTTCCGGTAGGAGAACGACACTGGAAAATGACGAAGATATAAGGCTGCATTAACCATCTAGTTTATGATAACAATGCGTGCGCGGGTTAAAAAAAAAGGACAAAAAACATGGGTTACGATGACTCGTTTGGCGTTGTGGTGCGGCTGGTTACTATTTTTTAAGCCAACAGCATTGCAAGAAACACGGTCAAATAGACAAGTTTTTCTCGAGACTCCTGAGCGATCAAAGTTTAATTTTAGTACTTTGTTGCATGGATTCATGACTATCTGTAAGCGCTAAATTAAATAAAACGGACCAAGCGAGAAGGTAGCCTATATAAGGACTTACCAACCAGACGATTTCCACTGCGAAGGCGGGATGACCATTTTTTTAATGGTGACGAACACTTCTGTTATTTCCAGGTAACATTTTTGTCTTTATGTTGGCGCATGTTTTGAAGATGATGGTAAGAATTCTTAACTCAGGAAAAGAAGGTTCGAGCATTTACAAATTTCATTAAATCGAAATTTTGGTAGTATAAAAACCACAAACTTTTCTTAACTAAAAGCCACAGCTACACTACCTAGAAAAAGAGAGGTGATCCTCGCGAAATATACCCATACCCAACTGTTCTCTTCAAAGTAGAATCATCCCGAAATACCCATTATACCCATTGTCCTCTGCAGAGAAGCAGCGACATCGACTTGTTGTATTGATATTTCACTATTTACTGGCTTAGTTTGTGGAAGAGCGTGTGATGTACTGTGTTCGGAATACTATAGTGTGGTGCTCACCGTGACGCCATTTTTGAAGTTACATAAAGGGCCCCTGAAATGACACTTGAGTTAATATTGGAACACAATAAGTCCATAGAGATAGTTCTTGTGAGTATTCGAGTCAAATTGAAGAGCTTTGCGCGAAACGTATAATTTGCAAGAAAAAAAAAACGATGCTCCTGGCGACAGCTCGTAACCGATTAGGGCAACGCTTATTCTAGTACAATTCGAGTACATTCGAGTACGAGATGTTTAATTGTTTCTTCGGATACCACACACTGCATATATGCCATGTTTTTGGTTAAATTTCTGTCTTGTAGCTGCATATTCTAACGCACCTTGATCTATAGCTTCAGAAAATCGGGCACTGCTTTTCAAGTGCTGATCTAAATTTTCCAATTTTGATGTAGTTTTACACCCTGCCTCTTTTCAATATAATTTATCAAATTTTTACGCTCATTCGCAAAGCGGCGCTATGTGAAAAAGGCGGATTTAGATGAGAGGAGGAAGGGAATCGAACTCTCCAGGACCCTCGCGTTGCTAGTCAGACCTGCTACCCCCGGCTTGGTTAAGCAGGAACATGCAGCGTGAAACGGTGGTGCAATGTTGGATTATGCTGGGAGGGCGCTGGTACTATGTAGGGCTACACTGGCAATATAGTTACAATATTAGGCCATGGTTTGTGCTGCCGGGGTGGTCTTTCCTACAGTATGGCAGTTCACGATTTATACTAAAGAGTATATGTGAGACAATAGAGACTTAAATTAAGCGGTTAGTAAATAGAGTTCATACACGCGAGCGACCACCCACCAGGGGAGCCACGGTCGGAAGTTGCTTTAGTGATGTCGCGCCATAAACTTAAAGGTACCCTGAAATGCTACTTAGGGTAAAATGCTAATACAAGGATTCCATAGAGCCAGCAGTCGTAGGTCGACATATTGCGCGCAAACCTCCCTAGTGACGTCATCGGGGCTCGCTACGGGCGGGCGCGCTGATCTGGACGCTCCACGGTTAAGGCCTGCTTACACTTGCGACTCGCGGATGTTTTGCGACCGTTTTGGTAGAAAAGAGACTGTCGCAAATGGACGCAATGGTCGAAATGCGACAGCCGCAAGCCGTTCGAGCACAGCTCTATTTTCCAGCTTTGCGAGTGCTGGTCGCAAACCGCTAACCAATCAGCTGCTCCGCTGAAGTGAACGGACGTTAGCTTTACTATATGGGGTGAACAGTGCAGATAGACGAGTCTTGTTCCGAAAGAGACCAATTTGGAAAGGGACCCACGGGTTGCTTTTGTAAGTGTGAGCATCGATCAAGCTGAGGGATCGCATGCGACAGCATAATAAAGAAAAAAAAATCGCATGCGACAGCCCGTCGCACGGCCTTCGCAATCCGCAAGTGTCAATGGGCCTTTATACGTCAATCTCTGAGCATATGCATGTACCAGTTTCAAATTAAACCCGCTTAACTGGAACTTTCTTATGCGGGATAAGGGGTGAGGATCGACTTTTTGGTGCAGTTAATATGAAGCGTGCTAGAAAGGGAGCCTTAGTTTTAAATTTCTTTAATTCTAATTATTTACTTCTGTTATTCTGAGTTCGAATAATGGAGCGCCGATTATAACTAACGTAATCTTTTTGCCTCCGTAGTTTAGCAAGGACATATTCTATTACCAGCCTAGGGGATCGTGTTCCGGTTCGTTCGCGAAACACCCCGGCGAAACATAGCGTTTCCTTTGACGGAGGTTCCCGCAAAAAGGCGCGTCTTTCATTCCACACACCGTGCACGCATGCGCAAACAGAAACGCTGCGTTGATCGCAGCTACAGTGGTGCTTCCCACAAGGCCGCCCATTTTAAGGCACTCGTCTCTCCCGGAAACCGCACTCGTGCTGACGCCACCTCGCGGCGACCGCGAGAGGATCCTCGCGCGTTGGCTTGACGCCAGGGGGATGACAACGAGAAGCCGCGGCAGCGCACCCAGCGGCGTGATTGCTTACCCGACGGAAGAAGACCGGCTCTTCCATACCTCGGAGTGCAATTACTCCATTACCCGCTCAGACGAGGGGAGTCTCTGTCATTTGGGGCGGCGGTGAATTGCCGCCCCCCTTTCCCCAGCTGCTTGTTAGGCAGGCCTCTGCTCTTCTTTGATGGAGGGCGGAAGCGCCCGCCAACAAAACAAAGGCAAAAAGCGATGGTGCGTCGGTGAGAAGAGAAAGAGGGGCTAGGCAATCGTTGCGGCTGCTATTTTTACTCGTCGCGGCCGCTGCGAGGTTGTGCCGATAGACGACAACGGAACGCCGCCCCGTTAGCACTCCAGCCATCACACTTAAGAGCAGAAAGGAGGACGAGCGAGGAATAATAAGGCAGATACCTGGGGAAGAAGAGTCGATTCGTCCAATGTGATGAGCAATGAAGGCGACGACCACGACCAGCGCCGAAGAACATTGCAAGAACATGTATCATTTTGAGGGAATGAGGTGTTTGTGTGCTGGTGTTGAGCACGAATAAGACATTAGCTTTTAGTGGCTTGTCTTGCTTTTTCTTGGTCTGCTTGTAATCACGTAATTTTCTTTATAAACTTTTAGAGCAACACGAAACTCCATGAGCGTCGGGAAAGAAATATCAGCACAGTTTATTACAGCCTTTGTATTCTTCTCTGTTTTCTGGGTAATTACGCCTTGTTTTACGCATTTACAGGTGTTTACAGGTGGTGAAAGAGAACCAAACACGGGTCGCATGCATTTCGACGAGAAGGCTTCTCATCAGTTAAGCAACTGCGGCTGTAACCGCAATTTCGGTTTCCTTTCTATTAAAACAACCCTCATTACAACTAATTAGTGCTAATTGGTGAAGCTATCTTTCTTAAACATTCGTCAGCGCAGTTAGTGGCTTTACTCACATCCTGGTTTACTTAATCAACGGAGCGACATTACCCCAAGCATGGTCCACGGACAAGAAGAAATTTTTCATGGAATGCACGATTTCCATGAAAGCAAAGTATAGTTTTTAATTGCATCCGCACGTGGCTGCGCTTTGGTGGATGTATTGCACGCGTAATTAGTCGCTTGTTTAAAAGCTGCGCACTTTAGAGATATCACTAAGTTCACTGGGTTATTCAAAGCCTATCCTGTGAAGACGTCTATAATCTCTGCTTCGTATGAGTAGTGTTCTGCAGACGTATGGGATTCTGGTCGTCCCTACACTACAGGTGTCTCTGATATTCCATATTGGATTAATGCACGCCCGATGATGGTGGCTCACTGTTTAGGGCACTCGACCGCTGATACGCAGGACCAAACCTCATCACACCACTCACCATCACACGAAGCCACACCACATACCATACCATACCATACCATACCATACCATACCATACCATACCATACCATACCATACCATACCGAACCATACCGTACCACACTATACCATACCATATCATACCATACTGTACCATACCCTACTGTAGCACACTATACCACACCACACCATACCATACTGTACCATACCCTACCGTACCACACCATACCATACGTACCATACCATACCATACCATACCATACCATACCATACCATACCATACCATACCATACCATACCATACCATACCGTACGTCATCTTAAGTTTAATTTGCACACCAAATCTGCCAGTAAAAAATTTCATTTGGAATAACGGTGTTTATGACATATCTTATCTTTCATATCTTTCTACGCCATGTTCTCTTATCCCTATATTATGCCTTCATTAACAGTCACCTTAATTATTGCATATCATCATGGGGTAATATCTATTCATGCCATTTATCATGTATTTCTCATCTTCAAAACCAAGCGCTTCGAATTATATCTTTCAGCCCATACACAGCCTCTGCTTCACCCCTTTACTCTGTCCTAAACATTCTTTCCTTGAAATGCCTCCTCAATATTAGGTTAGGGCTTCTAATTTATCGCGCTCGCAATGATAATTGTCAACTTCTCTGTTTCTCCGAGTCTTTCATCGCTAATAGTAATAACACTCGATTCTGCGAACAAAGCAATATGCTACTACCAAAAGTAAACACAAATTACAGAAAATAAACAACTTTTTTCTCCGCCATAAAAAACTTGGAACTCACTACCGCTAGCAGTTAAATCAGCCCGTTCGCAGCCTGCTTTCTGCACTCTTCTAAAAAAAACATCTCTTATCCAACAATTCAGCTTCATACCTTATCTAAGGTTGCCTTTAATAGCATTTTCTCTTCCCCACTCCGACAGCGTATACGGTCAATGTGTTTGTCCTTGTGAATATTTTTATCTGTCTCCGCTTCCGTTCTTATTATCTTTGCATCCATCCATTGCCCATTCTGTGTCTGATATCTTGCGTTTTTCATAATGTTCTTGCGCTTTGTCTGTTGTATGCCTTTGCTTGCTTTTTTTTGTTTGTTTGTTTGAAAGCTTACGCCCGCTAACTGTTATGCAACTTATTTATTGCCAAAATTTTACTAATGGGTTTCAATTTGATTATATTTTTTCCAGATCATCTGCCACATTTGTGTATTTATACTCATGCATTCCTGATGGGAGGTCCCACAGACACTTACTTTAGGACCTCCTACTGTACAAACTTTTTTTATGCACTTAGGATTGATTTGTATTTCGTTTTATTAAACCTTCCAACCGTACCATACAAAGTAGTTTACGACAAAAGCGCTGCAAACTTGCCGCTTAGCGTGCACTGAATCGACCGGCATTCATTCATTTCCTCAGTTTGTTTTTAGTAGCTGATTTCCAGAAGTTAACGCGAGGCTGGGGTTCGCACTTCGTTCACCTTCCTCGGGGAGCGCGTTTCAGATGCATTATTGTTGCAGTGTGCAGGCAAGTGTATTGTCGTCTCTTACATTAAATATTCGTCATATTAGCCTGTTCGGCTGCCCAATCAACTGTCTGCCCGTCCAATACCGAACTTCGCACATCGTGGGGACTTCTTGAACCACTGTGACTACATACGCATTGTGAGATTACCTCCGCATAATCTTCTTGTAAGTTGTTGGGTCAGAGACGAGTCGGCATAGTCGAACCAGCTTAACGAGGGTCCAGAAAAAAGTATTTGTACGTCTCTATTACGAGTGATGATAGAACTCGTGAATCGGTATGCCATCAGCACAGGTCTTATGTTCTTGCTGTTGTCCTCGCCCCACGTGTTGCCTTTCAGCGTTTCAAGGTTTGAAGATGGATCTCTGCCGCTTGCTTTATGGTTTACACAGGAATAACTGGTAATTCACGTGCTGAGTGCAGCTGCCAGAGAAAACAAAAGCGAGTCTGTCACCATATAATATTTCGGAGCACCGACTCAAAAAAAAAAAAAAAAAAAACCAGGAGTCTTTGCTATGTTTTTCTTTTGATTACTAGTTAGTGGGCGTGTCTGTAAGAAAATAAGCGCTTTTGTTTTGTACCAGCAAGTCTATGCATAATTAAATACCTATAAATAGAAACTCAGCAAAGCAGCATAGAATGGTTTGGTTTGGTGTATGGGGTTTCAAGTCTCAAAGCGACTCAAGGCTATAAAAGACACCACAGTGGAAGGCACCGGAAATTTCGACCACCTGGGGTTCTTTAACGTGCACTGACATCGCGCACAGCACACGGGCGCATTGCTTTTCAACTCCATCAAAAGCAGCCGCTGCGTCAGGAATTTGATCACGCATCGTTGGGCACAGCAGTCGAGCTCCCTAACCATTACACCACCACGGCGGGGTAACACAGAATGTTAAATGATGCTAATTTGAAACGTATGAATGGTGGTATTTTGAATTTAAACTGCCAGGTTTTATTCACGACAACACCAGTAAATTGTAGAACTATCTAGCCGAAAAGAAAAAGCGTACTAACCAGTTTAGGAACTAGGGTGCACTCCTGTTAAGAAAAAATAACAATTTCAACACTTTACCATAGGGGAATTTCGTGTGCTTTCAATTCCGATTCCATACAGATTTCACAGTTGTACTTTTTGTTTTCCTGACCCAGGTATTGTGTCACTGCCTGGATTACCTTCAACTTTGTTAAATCTTGAAAAAAAAAATCTTCTACTGGTGTACATAAGATCTTGAACTTGTGTCAGCGCCGGGATGCTGAAATGATTTTCAAATTTCGTGTACTCGTTCGTACGTCATTTGCCCCAAAAGGTTACCTTCTGAATGGAGACCATCATGCTTTGTGTATCTGCCTAAAAAATAATGGTTTCGTGGCATTTGTTTCTAGTATCACCCAATTTAACTCACCTCCACGTGTTCAAAACTGGCAAAGAATATTGTAGTGAACTGTATATTAAAATTTCAAGGTGACTGTGGCTAGCTTTAGATTTAAAACGCGGTTTAGAAAATGATTATCCATCGTGAGCCAGCTGACATTGGTAGTGCACAACTCTGCAACAATCCTTAAGAGTTCAGAGCAGGCCGACGTGTTCTTTCAGCTTTCTGAAAAGCATTCAATATTATATAAGATGCTAAAGTATTATAAAATCTATGTAAAATGGTTTTCTTAAATTTGGTAGTCGCCTGGGTTTTGTCGTGTTTCACTATTCGCACACAGTTTGTCAGCATTGATGATCATCATTCAAATCCATTACCGGTATACTTCAGGTGCTCCACAAGGGAGCCAACTATTTCCAATTAATATGGATGATATCGTCAGCGTGTAACTGAAGCGGTTCAAAAAACAATGTCTGCCGATGATTTCGTTTAGTTCAATGAGATGAACAACAGTACCGAACAATTTTTCTAATACTAACCGCCAGAAAATCGACACATGGTGCAACCGTTAGGGTGTTCACTTAATGCCGAGGAAGTAATGCTTACAATATTTACCAACAAAAACACTTGTGCATTTCTTTCGCGTACATCAAATCAATACGCTCCCTTGTAAAATTTACTTAATATAAATATCTTGGAGTTCCCATAACTAAATATTTTTGTCTGAAACTGTCCAATTGACAGTAATCGTTTGTCCTCTTACCAAAAACCCCGTTTCCTTTGCCATAAAAGAATGAAACTTGGCGCTCAAGGCAAAGTATGCAGCATACTAAGGCATCATCAAACAGAAACTATAACGTGTTCGTACTGTCTGGGTACAGAAGAAACATTGCGGCACTAAGGCCTATCCAGCGGAAAGCCGTGCGCTTTATACTTTCAAAGTATCAAGCTGTCGGCTATCTTTTTTAATAAGAGACAATTCCGAACACAAAGTGAAACGAAATGTTCATCTTTGCTTAAGAAGTACGAACTTTCTGCGAGTGTTTAATTAATAAGACATAATCATGGATAGTCGATAACTCCTCACCCCGCAAAAAATAACCCTTTAATGCTTTTTGCCGTGCAGAATTGAAATGAACAAGCTATACCTTCTGATGTAATTATGACCCTTCACTCTATAGACAAACTGATAGTTTTAAAACCATATATGTCACATGTGTCAATTTTGCGATATTGGTGTAATCAGGATGTCACTCATCCCATTGTAATAAGGATGCTACTCATGTTTCGTACCGCCGCTGAGATGAATTCACGTTGTACCGTCTTGCATTCTTTGCACAGTTCCTGCTAAAGCCCGTCTTAAGGACATACAGCATATATGATAAATAAACAAATGCATGGTCCTGGTCTAATCTCGTCGCCATAGTCTGAAAGACGGCACATGTATTTTAGGTATGCAATTCGCATGTAGCTTATCGAATCTCCGTCACATTGTCCGAATGCGCATTTAACAAGTCCACAATTCTAGGAAACCTTTTAAGGCGAGAGCCTTTCTTGGCACGTGGATGGTGTAGACTGACGTGCTGGCAAAATGTGTCGGCAGCCTTTGTGAGCAGAGGTCTCCGCACGAACTGATACTTAAAGAAAGCATGTTTCCATCGGGAGTCGAATCACTATCCCCGCGACTCCCAGATGGATCCGCAAACCACTACTGCACCAATAGTAATTCTCCTTATCATCATGTAAAAATGATAGTAGCGATGACATTGACGTCGCATTTAGAGATATTGATAATGATGATAGTAGCGATGACAATGACGGCGCATTTAGTTGGTAGCGATGATGAGGACAGTAACAGAGGTGGGCAATCTCATGAGGTTTCGACCTCATGAGGTCGACCTCAACCTCAAAATGACCTCAACCTCACGGAGTGAGGTGAGGTTGAGGTGAGGTCGGCGATAGCTCAAAATATTTTGAGTGAGGTCACGAAATTGGACCTCAACCTCACGCATGAGTTTGAGGTTGAGTGAGGTCGTAATTGTGTGAGGTCGAAATTGTGAGGTCCAGGCTTTTTGCTGTTGCCGCGGCCTACTTCGAAGAGCGCCCCTTTTGACGCGGAGTTCGAGCGTATACTGCCGCGGTGTGCCCGTCGACTCTTGGTGTTCGGTTACCCCCCGTTCGGACGACCGGATGCCGTAGCCCCTGCCCAGGCTTCCCTCTGGTCTTGTTGGAAGATTTTTTTTTTTTACGACACGAACTCCTCGTGCCCCCCGCCCGCAACCCCCGTTTTCTCTGACTTGTTTGTGCCGATGCTTGCCGCCGGCTCAAACATCCAGGAGCGCGCAAAGCACATAACTCACTCTGACCCGCGATGCTTTTGTCGGATGCCGCAAACAAACAAGCAAACTAAAAAGCGAAGCAAATTGTCTTTTGCGCAGACGGCGCAAAGCAGAACTGTTTGTCGTGTGCATGCCCGTTCCTGACGTCACGGCTGCTGCTTTACATTCGATGAAGGATCCCGCTGTACATTAGACGGAACCTTAACAGAAAATGGTGCAGCGAAATTGCATGGGATGAAGGTGCTAGCGTTTCTTACATAACCAATATAGCGGTAAGACATGCAAGAGGATGAGACGGACGGCACACCTTATAAGACGCAACTGGTATACAGGAAAAAAGCCTGCGCATGTTAACCATTTCCCTAGGTAGAAGAGGCAAAAAAATTATATGGGGCTTATATACAGTAAAGCCCAATGAAAACAAAAATCTTTTTGCTCCGCTAAGGCCCTTTGTTTCTCTCTCAAATTCTCGTGAAACCAAGCAATGCAGGAGGAAGGATGATTGTAAGAGATTCTTAACTCCATAATATCAGGTCTATCTTGAAATCTCTTTAGGCGCAGGAAAAAAAAAAGAGAAAAGCGTTCTCCTACATGTTTTTATAAGTTAAAAACTATTGAGATGTTGTCTGACTCAACATTTTGCTGTCTAGACAGACGAATTAGTGTGGCAAACTGAGCGTGTCTCTTTTGTGCTGCCGTCTGCTCGAGACGGACAAATCAATCGGATGAAAATTTGTGTGGTCAGATATCGGAGTAATGTATTCAAACATTCTTATTTTCTTTAAAAATCCATTGAAATATATGTGAATGAAACCAATTACATGCTAGCACTGAGGAATGCAGTACTAAGTCGATGTCTCAAGCCTTCTATACCCTCTGGGAAGTGCAGTTCTCTTCTTTTTTTAGTGTGCGAAATTTCGTATACTTTCGTCAACATAGTATTTCTTTATATATATTTTCTTGTATGACATTTACGTTCGTGTACTGGCGAACAGAGAACAGGCTTTTTCCCTCACATTTGGCTCTTTCTTTGGCATCTTTCCAGAGGCCCATAGCACAACCCTCCTTTCCACTTACCGGAGCGGTCATTTAGTTTCTCTTTTTATTTTTTTATTTTTTTACAAGTATTGCAAAGCGCGATGTAGTCTCTGAAAACGAAGCTGACACATTCGCTGCTGCCTTTGGTGTGTATTGGTGACAGTTCGGCATTCACTGCATGAGCAAAACCTAGAGCCTAGAGACGGACGGCGAAGGAAGGAACGCGTGCACAGCAGGGAGCGCGGTCCCTCCAGGCTGCTTGATCGCCTCCTTTCTGTTGTTCTTGTCTTTATTTTACGTTTATGTGCTGTAACTACACGACACTAACGGGAAAACGGTTTCTCTGGATGCATGTGTAGTGCATGCGACGAAGTAGCTTCGAAGACACCACCGTGTAATCTATTAGTTCAGTCTTTAAAGGAAAACAAGTGAATAACACAAAGAAGCTCGTCTCAGACTTGTTGGAGAAATGGTATCCAGTATTCTGTTCGGATGTACAAGTATTTGTATCGTTTTTTCGTTTTTTCTTTGTTTTTTTTTTTTTTGGGGGGGGGGGGGGGGGGGAGTTGGACGTTTTGGTCCGGCGAAATTTGACTGCAAAGTGGTTCACGTTTAACCCTCTTTCCTAGCAGTTCCGAACCCTGTAATTTTTTAATGTAAGCATGGTGTTCGAAGAAGCAATTTCGCCAATTCTTGCAATACGCCACGGGATCACAGAATTATAGACAAACACCTAGGAGTGACCGGTTGGGACCTCGTAACATCCACAGCGTTCCTCAGAAATTTTCTGAAGGTACAATTGTTTACTCGGCGTTGGCCGAGTTTTGTGATTATTTGGTGTGTTGCTGTCTTTCCTCTTTTGTTTTGTTGGGGATTAAGTCATCACGACAGATCGTTTCATGAGTAGCTTTTATGGAAAATTCGTGCCCCGTTAATATGGACGACCCGAATTATGAACAGTTTTTCTGGGGACGAAATGTTTTCAATGTATTTATGCCTCGTTAATGTAAAAACTCGCTGTTTGAAGAATGGACAGGGGAAGAATGCATAGAGCCCACTTGGGACCATGTATTTTTGTGTCGGTAATATGGACATCGTTTGAAAAAAGCAGGGGAGACCGAACGCAAGTTAAAGAAGGGCGCGCAGGCCGGGAACCTATGCGACAGCCGATGCGGCCGGATGCCTGAACGAGTCCTGTGGAGTTGGAAAGAACCAAAGCGGGCGTGTGATCGTTTTAGGAAGGGGAGGGACGCAAGAGAGGAAAAGAACGTACACAGAAAACCGAGGGTCAGCTAAGTAAGAAAGACCCTGAATGAAGGGAACCGGGAGATTTCTGGGTGCAGCGGCAGCGCCGCAACGAGAGGCCGCAATCGGGAAAACAGCAACATGTGGTCGCAATAAATTCTTCTGAACGTGAACAGAGAGGCCGGTAAAAGCGTAGGAAGGAAATAATAGGAAGAAAGACAAGCGCCAAAAAGTGGGGGTGGGAACTGAAGTTTTTCTTTCCCAAAACACAAAGTGTGTTCCATGAAGCCGTTAACGCTTTTCGGTCAGAGTTAAGACACACTCACGAAGTAGAGCGACAAAAGAAAGGCGGCGAGCACGCAACCAAGACCGCGCGTCCCGTCCTGGACGCCCTTCCTTCTCATGCTCCTGGTTTTCGTCACTGTTGGGGTGCCGAACTGCCACATTTCGCGCCCCGGGCGGTCCGCATGTCGGCTTTGCCTTGAGTCAACGATGCGGCCTTGACAAGGTCTGAGCTCTTCGTAGTCGGCTAACCGTCGTTATAAACTGTACTTCAGCTTGCAGTGTTTGTTTCATAGGAACACATACAAACGGCACAGGAAAGCGCTGTTCGATAGCCCTCAGCAGTCTGCCAACTTGACTCCCTCGCTTCCTCACATAAACAGTACAAGGCAGAAAAAAGAGAATCAGAAGAACGGAAAGGCGGGGAGGTTAACTAGGAAAAAGGAGTGCAAAGAATCAGGCCTGTAACCCTCAACTTTAGTCTGACTTTTGGCATGGCGGGAGTTGAAAGCAAAAAAAAAAAAAACAAAAAAAACGTAACTGAACGTAGGCGCGAAGCGGGACATCTGTGAATACAAGCGGCAAAAACCATCAGGGACTGGACCCAAGTTCAACTAGGTCTCAGCCTCGCCAGGTCGACGGTAGCATCGATACTACAGGGCTCTGATAAATGGCTCAACGTCGGCATCGCTCATCGCAGCCTCAGCTACAGTCCGACAGCGCCCAGCAGAGTTCGAAGAAATGGAGTCAGCCTTGTAATGTGGTTCGGAAATGTGTGCGCGAATGGTGCTATCGTGAACGACGAAATGCTTCAACAGAAGGCTCGCTGCCTCGGTAACATTATGGGTACGCACCCTTCCTTCTCCTCCGTCTTGATAGGTTTTACCTGTGATGACTTACGAAATTTTTGTTCAGTAAAACAGGGATGTTTACTGAGAAAAATTATTCTACGCTATGTATAGGCATTACTAACTTCAGCTACTCATGAGGATAGCTGACAAGATTTAAGAACAGATATGACATTTTTGGGTCGACGGATTCATGGAGAAGGGGGTAACATCGACAGCTTGGTTGTTTTTAATTAGAAATTTAATTTAAAAAGCTGTCATTAATTGTAAAGTTTTTCTCAAAAAAATACTTTTCATTTTTATCAGGACTCGTTATTATGGATGACTCGCGTTATGGACAGTTTTGGTCAGAAACCAAAGTGTCCATACTAACGAGGCACGACTGTATTCCTATTTTTTTTCCCAATTTGATGTGTACGGTCGCAAGACAATGTACAGTGTATTAAAAAAGGTTCCTTGGCAACCATCAATTTGTTTTTTTTTTTGTTTTTTTTTTTCGAATTAAGAGAAAGAGCACATCGTCATTGTTGTCGTCGTCACTAGGGTCAACAGCATTTCTCTTTTCAGTATATAGTAAGAACTGGCTTGTTTTATTTCTAATACGGATTTTATTCATGTTGGTCGGATGGGATAAACTCTTTGTATTGCATTATGGGCCTATGCGTAGTAATGTGGTACCCATGTAGGCCTTAGAATAAAACGGACCAAAAAATGGCATTCGAAGAGGGGGAGAGGATTGCTACTTTAGTGCAGGATTGGACATGGAGTCTCCGGAGTTTTTCTTTTATCCGGGATATTAATTGTTGTATAAAATTGATTAAAATACAGCCTTCATACGACAAAATTCTGGCTTGCCTATATATGCTAGGATTACCGAGAAATGTATATTTTCGTTAAGTTACGGCTTAATTTGATGATTCTTTTTTTTTTTTTTTGAGGTCGAGCGCCCGACCTCAACCTCACATTTTGAGTTTGAGGTGAGGTTGAGTGAGGTCGCCAATGGTCACCTGAAAAGTGAGGTGAGGTCGCCTGGGGGACCTCAACCTCAATTTATGAGGTTGAGGTTGAGTGAGGTCGCCAAATATTTTTTGAGTTTGAGGTGAGGTCGAAGTTTTTGAGGTCAAATGCCCACCTTTGGACAGTAACGATAGTAATGATGATCATCATGATAATAGCGATGACAATGACGATATGGTTATGAAAGCAGTCCTGTAATGCTCAGTGATCTTAAGTACTTAGGCACAGTCTTATAATTTTTAATTCTGTGGCAACCGTGTGGTGTAGTAAAATACTTTCATGGACGCATTGTTTAAAACAGTGTAAGGTTCCCATGCGTAGCAAAATGCTGCTTCTGAAGTTAGTCTCATGCTGACAGCGAGTAATTAAGACAGCATAGAAAACCAATGAGATAAGTTTTAAGTAGTTGTAAGAGGTAGAATACTGTAAGATACCTTATAAGCTGCTGGAGCGTAGCAAATGTTTGCTTGTGAAGTTTGTCCTGCGTTCACAAAAAAGTAAGAGTGCCATGGGACACCAAAATGGAGTGTTTTTGAAAATTAATAGCAAAGCAACAGAAGTCCGCTGAGGGAGGGCTTGTATCGATTGTTATCGTGAAATAGTGCAAATTGTGAAAAATCTGTGTTCTAAAGATTTTTACGAGAAAATGTTCTAAATTTTTGTGCATATGCTACCACATACACATCCCAGTAATTTCTGAGTTTTATAGTCACCTTTAACAAAATTAGGGCGTTTAACAGAAGGTTGACAGTCCTGTAAAATCGGCTTGTCTACCAAAGAATCGCGCTTGCGGACTAACCACGGATGTCAATGACACGTTAGCCACCATAGCGGTTTGAGGGGTGACTAGAAAGTTGTTTGTTTGCTTGTTTGTTTTAACTGAAAGTAGAAGTGTAGAGGAGTGGCAGCTGGAAGAAATCAAGGGAGGATACTCTGACAACACCTGATTGGCTGTACTTTATACGTTTATAGGGTGACATATGGCTGGAAAGCGAAAAGAATTCGAAAGTCCAGTTCTCAACATAGAACATGTCCTTGTTGTACTATGACTTGCAAGAGGAATGAGTTTCCACATTGACTATGCTGTCAGGGGCTCTAGCCCATGTGATACGAGAAACAAATATTTCTAAAGCGATTCCAATGCTCGCAAAACTAGGCTTGCGTGAAAGATCGATTGCTTTCAGTTATAAAACTAGCGATGCCTTCGAACAAAGCAGTGCATCAGTTGCTATATGAAAGTATACCGAGGCATGATGAAGCAGGGGCAAGGCCCCGCACTGCTTTCTCATTTTATGTTTTTTTTTTCTTTTCACATTTGCTATCTTAAACAACCTCTCGAGGTAGTGTAGTAGAGAGATGTAGTGGCGGAAAAAAGCAGCGAGAATGACACACATCTCTACTTCTAGAAGTAAAAAGTTCAAATTAAAGCTCTGATGATATCATGGTGAAAAAAAAAAGAAAAAAGAAAGGCCTTGCTGGGGAAGAAGCATAGTTCATCGAGTAATAATTTCCGTTAAGTGTTTAAACTCTCTGTCCAATGAGCCCTTCGTAAATTTTGCACAAAAATGTTCCTTAGACTTCTCCATGAGCTTGAGACCACTTTCGCTGCATGCGTTTCCCAGCCTGCGCTCTTTCGTGCACGCAGCCTGCAGAAATGACCGCGCCGTGCCTCTGGGTTAAATTGACGCAGATAGCTAATTGCATTTCACCAAGGAACATTATCTGAAGTTTGCACTACGTCGACAGTGAATAATTTCGTACGTTAGCCTACAACATCAGTTTTTTTACCTGAACCTAGGCGAAAGTTTGCATAGAACCATCGTTTGGTGCCTAGTTAGGCTGGTAGCTAGAGTGTTGTAATTATCCCAGTTAGAGGGTTTCGAATCCAAAACAGGATGCTACTGCGGTCAGCGCCTGGAGATTGTCAGTTTCCACCCCCTGTGTGCTGTGCTGCCCTCTATTGGTGGTTTGCCGCCCAAGTCCTGCCTTTCGTTCCTTGATCAAACCACGTGTTCTCCCCTCGAGTAGTAGCGTCACAAGTCTTTCCAGGGACTATAGCGTCAATACAACCCCCCCTCCTACCTTATAACTTCCTCACCGTCCGAGAGCTAAGCCAGCACTTCTTTTTTTCTCATGGCTCACTTCTACGGGAAAGAATTGGTCCTGCGTATACCCCACGACCTGGTGCGAGCGGAGGCAATTTTCTTTTCATTACTAACTTCCATATATCGAACGGACCCACGGCTTAAACCAACAAAACATGACATAAAAAGAACATAACTGTATACTTATTTCAAAAAAACAAACAAACAAGTCAAAAAGAAAGGAGGTGCCGCTTATTTTCCCTCTAAAAAAAGTACATTCGTGAAGGACATATAAAGTGGTTTCCGACAGATGCATTTCCGGAACGCGGCCATAAAAATAAAGGGGCGCATTCGACGAGAGATGCAAACTTTGAGCGTTTAGAAACGCTCCGGCCGATGCGCGCACATTTAACTAAAGATAAATGAAGTGGAAAATGCCCCGCCGGGGTGGCGCAGTGGTTAGGGCGCTCGGCTACTGTGCCCAAGGACGCGGGATCGAATCCCGGCCTCGGCGACCGCTTTTCGATGGAGGCAAAAAGCAAGGCTCCCCTGTGCTGTGCGATGTCAGTGCACGTTAAAGAACCCCAGGTGGTAGAAATTTCCGGAGTCCTCCACTACGGCGTCTCTCATAGCCTTAGTCGCTTTGGGACATTACACCCCACAAATCAAATCAAACCAATCAAGTGGAAAATGTCGATGGGATTATCACCTGGTAGCAAATGGGCTATTTCGTACACGTCTGAGCAAGCGGAAAGTGCAGAAAACGCGAGAACTGGTGGATCTGCCGTCTTGTGGTTTACGTTCTTTTCACTCGTTCGACAAACAGAACATAATGACTACTTACAGTTTTCAACCCGTAACAGCGATTGCATCCGTAGGAATTACAAAGAATAAACGAATAGTGAACGAAAACAATGATATACACGATGAGACCACGCTTGCAAAGATTCATGCATGGAAATGTCAGTTGATAACTGAACAAGCCAATAACCAAAGGACAACCAGAACACACAGAAAAGAACTGAAATTACGAAACAAAGAAGCAGTCGTTCGCGGCCATCAATGGCCACACCTTAAAACACAAAGCTTTTGAAAGGGACAAACGCATAATTAACCCTGCCGCACAAACTAAATAAGAAGGACATCCTCGATGCATCCGTAAAACTATCAAGTAGCGGCCGATGTACAAAAAGTGGGAGAACACAGACCTGTGTTGTGCATAGCTCGGTGTGCATAGCTCCTCTCAGATACTTTCTCAGTTCCCACATTGCCGAACCAGAAGCATCCAACGGCCCGATTCCGTAGTGTCGAATATCGACATCCGGTCGAGCGAAAGCTTCAAAGGCTCGAATGCCGCCCCTGGTTTCCAATGCAAAACTGATTGAGTTGCCGAGTGTCGGACATCCACATGGTTAAGCGGAGCATAGAGCGCCTACATGCGGCGGTGTTCACAACAAGTTTTGTGCGCGTGCTTTTCAGTGCAGGATGACATTCTTGGACGTCTTGCGCGGCAGAATCGACGGCCCTACAATAGCGCTTACTTCGATATAAATAAAGAGCATATTTGTAAGCGTGCATGATGTGTTGTGCTTCGTGGCTATGTCTGTAGGAGGATTGATTATCACTATTGCTCAAGGGAGTTTAGGCGGATGAAATCGGAAGCAGATAATTTTAGGAGAGGAAAATGAAGACGAGAAAGAAATGGTAGTCAGGAATCCTAGTCCAGGATTACGCGACAATATTTTTTGCCGAGTTCCTAGATATTAGATGGTCCCATGGCAGTACCTCTACACTCGAGTTTTACCATTTATTTATTTATTTATTTATTTATTTATTTATTTATTTATTTATTTATTTATTTATTTATTTATTTATTTATTTATTTATTTATTTATTTATTTATTTATTTATTTATTTATTTATTTATTTATTTATTTATAAATGCTGTTGTCTCACATGCGAGACATAGCAGCAGCAGTTTTTTTAATCGTTACGCGGGTTCATCTACAAAAGTTATAATTTTTCAGGTGCACCCTATACTCGCCCTCTCAGGGGGGACCTCTAATTATTCACGGAACTCACGTATGTACTTACGTGTGCTGCGTCAAACGGTGTACTGTCCAGCTCTCGGCGTATTTCGAGGTCCATTAGCGCATGTGTACTGGATGCGTAATTCAGAGACAGCTGCCCTATGCAAATGGGGCATCCCCTCGCGAGCGAGCAAGGCTTACTGTAACAGCGGGCATCTCAGCTTCCCCGTCGCTGAGTAGCGCCTCCACTTTGTGCTACGAGGTGCGCCTTTCTTGGCCTGCAGTAAACACTGACGTTAAGGCTGCCGTGTCGGTGCGTCATCATAGATACATACCTCGTGGTCCCGCGCTGTATCCGAGTCCTGGCTACAGCTGCCCTACTGTATCAGTTCCTTGTTAAACGCTGTTAGCTGTTTCTAAGTCATGTTCAAAAGATGAAAGCATCTCTGACATGTCGCAACCAGAACTCCTCGTCACGTAGCAGTTGGAAGCTGGGCTGCATGCATTGCTATTAAGAAGGCGCTCGTGTTAATCGCGGTTTCATAATGGGAGTTCGCAAAAATATACCCGTTTAGTCCCCCAACCCGTTCAACGCTTTGAATCAGTAAATTGGTGCCATATAGAGCCTTTCGCTGGCCACAAGCTGTGACAGGCATGCACAGGTGAAATAATTGTACTTGCATTCTCTATATTTGACTTCCGACATCTCCATTCCGGTAAGATGGTCCAACTTTTATCCTCCGTCCAACCGAAAAGTTGCCAGCGCGCACTAATTCTATATCGAAAGTATCTCGTCCAGTTCGATTTTGTAACAAATTGAGTTATTTCTCGTTTTAACAGTACAACACGGAAATCATCTTGCGTATGTTTTCTTTTTAACTACACGTCCTTAGCCCTTCGAATTTGCTGAAAGTCCCCGCCTACTAATTTTGGTTTGCGTTGATCTTTTTCTTTTTTTTTTGTAGGCAGCGCGTAGTGATCAGATATCTGCTACTCTCTTCTTAGCAACAAACAATGCGCGCATTACAGTAAATGGTTGCCACTTTACCCTTTCTCCCTCCTTCTTCCCTCCCAGCTGCACCCCTCCAAGCGCTGCACCAGGTGCGGTCCGCACCCCTAGTGACGTCACTGCGCTCGAAATTGGCTGCGACCAAGCATGAGCAGTGCGTAAGAAACCCGCGAGTGGCGTGATGATCGCCTAATCTGAAAGTTACTGAACCTCCTGCGCATCGGCATTTGAATGGCGCAATAATACACATCATATTTTGCGCTGTAAGCTACAGGTGATTGGAGAGAAGCAGGAAGATCAATATGCGTCGAAGTTGTCGCCATTCTTCCCCAGATGACTGCTCGTAGTATAACGAAATAGTTCACTGCCGTCGATTATAGTGCAAGTTGCGAAGCGCAAAACTTAAAGGGTCGACCATCTAACAAAAAAAAAAAAAAAAACAGCACTTGCAAATATTGTTTTTGACGTCGTTCGCTCGATTTTTTTTTTTTGTTATTTGCTGTTAGAAAGAGCAACGATGTCTGCAGCGCTAATGACAGGTGGTATCGTCTCGTCGTTCTTCCGTGCAGACATGATTTGCGCATAAGTTGCAGAATGTACTTAATGAAAGGGTATTTTGTACATAATATTAGGCCCGGGCAAGGATTTACTAAAGCAATTAAGTGCTTCAAAGTATCGACCAGTAAGATAGCAAATTAAATGCCTCCGGACTTAAGTGAGCGCGAAGAGTAACTCTGACATTCAAATGTAAAAATACAGAAATCGTAGAGGCTAGCAACAAAATGAAATTAACACTTCCAAAAAGCAGCCTTGGCGTCTCCGAATTGAAAATGAACCGTTCTATTATTAAGTCGCCCCTCTAAATCTCACCCTGCGGTTTTTATTGCTAGAGTGAGAACGAACGTTCATTTACGCTTCTAACAACAAAAAGAGAAAAAAGGTGCCGTTTTTACTCCCATAAAGAAGCACTCGCTCATTATGGATGAGTAAATTGTTCTTTTCCCCATCGCTTCGACCTGTATGTGTAATTGGGTTAAGAGACAAAAAGAAGCAGGATAGCCGTTTTAGCGTTGCCGCACAAAGGCAATTTTTGTACGGCCGCCCAGCTGGAGAATCTTTAATGTCATTTTGCTTATGGTAAAACGCTCGCGGGAGGTCGACCTGCGCAGCTTTGTTGAAGGAAAAAAATCACAAGCAAAACGGAGAGACCATTGAAGTAGTGACCGAATCAGACCTGGATAATGAAGGGGTGGTGAGGGGGCGCGGGAAAGGCGGACGGGTAGGGAATAGGAAAACAGCGGTCGGGGATACTTTCCGTAATGTTCGAATGATGTTCCCGAAAAGGAAACCAATCTTCCCGGCTCCCTTTGTGCGAGCGGCTCAAAGCGGGAGTAAGAAAGAACCGCGGGGAGCCGGGTCTTTCAGCGTTTACGACTGGTAAGACGCCCCGGCGCGGAACCCAGACGAAAGCCCCGACAATCCTCCTAACCGCTGCCAAGATGAGAAGTAAGTTTGCGGTCACTGACCGTGTCAGAGATGCGCAAATGAGAGGATTCGCAAGCGACCCGGGTTCACTGTTCGCGAAGCGGGGGAAACAAGCGTCAAGACCTCTTTTCCTATCCCCAAATGTCGGTGCTATATACAGCTCGGCGCTGGCGCTAGAACGGCAGGAAATGTCAAGCCCGTTATCCACAGGCATTCAGCGGCACAAACGGCGTCATGTTGTGAAAGTATACTTTGTGCATCTTTGCGAACAAGGCTCACCTGAGCGTCGGGAAACAATGATTTTCATCCTTGACGTTGCCTGTGGCAGCTCACTGAACCGAAAAATTCTAATTTCGCAACCATGCCAAACTGCGCAGGGGCAGATGATTTGGCGTATCCACTTTTGATGTACCATAAAAGGGTAGTTATATTATTCAAATTTTTTGTCAAAATTAGTTGCTTTGTCTTAGTACGAGTTTAAAGCTGTGGTTTAAAGCGTCGTACCATTTGGTTTTGAAACGAAAGCTTCACTACGCTTTGTAAAGATAAGGTCACCGTGCCATGCGCCCCGTTTTCTTCTTCTTGTCTTCTTCTTCTTCTTCCTCCTCTTCTTCTTTTTCTTCTTCTGTCACAACTGCGCATGCGTCCCGTTTTCTTCTTCTTGTCTTCTTCTTCTTCCTCCTCCTCCTCCTCCTCATCTTCTTCTTCTCCTCCTTTTTTCTTCTCCTTCTTCTTCTTCTGTCACAACTGCGCATGCGTCCCGTTTTCTTCTTCTTGTCGTCTTCTTATTATTCTTGGCGTCTTCCGAATCTTCTTGCTCCATTTGACCGACTTCTTTTTCTGTAAATAAAGATCTTTACCACATGTAACCATCATGAAGTTTTAGTTTACACACTAGGTTTAATCAAGGTAAGCCATCAGCATTTTTTTCCTTAATTTGTATTTCTTAACTATATACACATACTATAGCGACCCTAATACGGGTGTCACATTAACACAAGTAAGCGCGGCTAAAACTTAGTTTTTTTGCAAGTCCGGCCAAAGCGTAATGTCATGACAAACAGTGTTTGCAGCCTAGTATCTTCGTGCTGTGAGTAGGAGGCGATATTGTGTTTAGTGCAAACTTCGTAAAGTCACGTGGCTCAGCAATACTTATGTCTATACTATATGGTTTATAAAGCAGCATGGGTTACAGGGGGACGACCACACAGAACTTGCGAGTCGAAGATATTCTAGCTTGAAGCTTAGCACTTCGGCAGAATTCCCGGCTGAAATTAGACGAAATTGAGTAATTAAATGTTTCGCAGTATACTATATGAATACAGGACAAACGAAAACAGAAGAAGACAGCAAAAATCTCTGGAAGGTCTCCTCTCAATGATCAGTTCAAATAGTGAGTATATCGTTATTCCGCAGCTAGTTTACTAATTTTCGGTTATTTGGAATGTACTGCAACGAACATGTGATTTCAGAAAACAGGCAACGGGTTATCTGGTGGGTTGACGAAGCGAATAACCGCGGGGAGATGAGCGGCGCTGGAGTGCATAGATTTGTGAGGCCCGGATACTGGCCCGTTTAGCGCGGAAGGATTTCCCGCAGTACGGAGACATTCGGAGAAACGCTTGTTCAGCGAATAATGAGCCTGTCATGGTCGTAACCGCAATGACAGCAATGAATGACAATATGCACCTTAAGCTTGTTGCGGCCCCTCTCGCTTTTCTAGCAGTCTTGGTTCTGTGCATTGTTAAGCGATGCTGACGTCAGCGTCGCCTAATTGCCCTGCATGCAGCTCATGACTGATATATTACCAAACCGTAATGCACAGTTTCGTAAAATGGCTAGGTACCAAAGCTAACGCATGCTGGAGCAGGAAGGTTTATACGGAAAAAAGGAATAAATGGAGGGCAGTACCCAAGGTTTCGATGAAAAGAGTGACTGTTCCAATAAGACAGGTGGTGATCCATGGCGTCTTAGCGAAGCCGAGCTCCCTCGAAAAAAGAAATAAGAAAAACGGGGTGAGGTAGTGGAAGCGTCACGTGTGCGGAAACTATGCACTCAACATGTGCCTTCATCTGTGGGTTTTCCGGACAGTGGGCTGCAATAGGACAATCAAACTTGCAGAGCATTAGAGGTGTAAAGTGTGTTAGAAGAGGATATGTGTTCTGAAGGCCACAATTCCCATTGCAAAATAACAGCTTGAGGGGCTAGTTGGCGACTGTCATGCTTGGACGATGTTTATGTTCTGCGGGGAAGAAAGTACTATCTCCTTGGCAAAGTGGATGATGAAGGTTGAAGGTTTATTTCCGCAACTGGTGTTGCGAGGACAGCCAGGGAAAAAGCTGTATAAACAGCTTGAGAGGTCCTGGCTTCCTCTTACAGAGCAGCATTGACGGCGGCGGAGTACAATACATCAAACAAGATGTGAGGAAAAAAAAACAAACATCGTCGGCACAAAGAAAGAGACGTACTTTTAGTACGCAGTGCATTGTACTTGTACAGTACAAAACTACATGAACATTTCACATGATGAGAAGATGTACATCATGAACTACATGAACATTTCACATGATTAGAAGATGTACATCATGAACTACATGATGAGAAGATGTACTTGGGTGTAGAAGGGGAGGAGTGGTGAAGAGGAAGTGTGTGTTCAGATCCATATTACAGTTGGTAGTGTGCGCGTGTGTTGTGTCTCTTCGCATCTGTTTGTGTTTGTTGCGCCACATTTCTGGGTAATTCCCATTGCGCATGCGCCGTAGTCTGCATCTCTTTACGTAAGCGCTGGTATGGTATGTGGTGTCTGGACAAAGCCTAAACTGACAGACCAACATGTGCAGCAATAAAACTGTGGTCTAGCATTCAAGTGATAGCTTATACAGGTCGTTCGGCTGAAACACCATCGGCTTTGTAGTAGTAGTTGTCGTCGTAGGTGTTGTCGGCATTGCCAGTTGGAAATCATAAATAAAAAGACTAGCGCAATTAACACAGACACAGGCATTGGAGAAGACAGGACGAGCGCTAAACATCAACTGAGGATTTACTTGCAATAAAGGGAACATGAAAGCACTTGGTGGTACATGCGCACACTAGTAAAACCAACGATCAAAAACTAATCAAAAGGGAGCAAACAGTTAACAGGGAACAGTTTGCCCCCTATGATTAGTTTTTGATCGTTGGTTTGATTAGTGTGCGCATGTGCCACCACGTGCTTTTAGGTTCCCTTTATTGCAAGTAAATCCTCATTTGATGTTTAGCACTCATCCTGTCTTCTCCTATGTCTGTGTCTGTGTTATTTACGCTTGTCTTTTTATTTATTATGACACACCAACGAGCCCAGCTTTCTGCTTTGACTGAGTTGGAAATAATCGCAGTTGTGTGGTGGAGGTGGCGAAAATTTATTACCAGCGGATGTTAGCATCATTTATTACCCTGAAAGAGTCCTAGGTTACTGGTCAAATAACACTCAGTAGTGATAATGCTATGTCATGAAAAAAATAGACTAGAAGCCAAATTATTTGCAGTCCGGCGAAGCCTCATGCTAGGTAGAAGAAAGTAAGAAATGAAATAGACGAAAAATAGCGCCTCAGAATTTTCCCGGATGCATGTGCTCACAGCTAGAGGGCATTTAAAATAAAGTGTTTGGAAAGCACAATCCGCACAAAACAATATGTGAGTTGAGTATTGTCGCATATGATACCAAATATTATGAGAAATGGAGCCCGGAGGTTCTGGAACTGAAATCTTGTCAGTATCGCAAGCTGTCCACCCGGAGAATTCAAGCGTGCGAAACTACAAAGGCGAAAATTACTTCATGTCGACCCGCTTACGTCTCGGAAACAATTGAAGACATCGCTTCCGAAACTATTCTCCAAACTGAAATTCATTCAATGAACGGTGACTTCGCATGAGTTTGTTTAACGGAAAGTTGTTCCAAACTATATGGCACTGTAGTCACATTGAAAAGAAAAGAAGACGAACCTGCGGGTTTTCAATTAATATTCGGTTGCACGAATTGGATCACTCTTGAAAGCACGCATACTTTAGGGGAAGAGAGACCGAAAATCCAGAGGCGGAGGCTGATAAAACTTTATTCACAATAAGTGGGAGGAATAGGGGAAGTCAGCTAGGTGCCGCAGGCCATGGAGACTTTTGGCAACGCCGGCCCATTGACAACGCCCAGTACCTGGCATTGTGGTCGAAAATCCAGAAAACACACAGATGTACTGCATTCACTGCACACGTGTAATAAATGTCTTTCTCGGTTATATGTGTCTTTGCAAGTAGGTAGGCGCACTGTCAAGAATGAGAGTTTTCGTCTATGACGCACAGGGACGATCCCCTTGGCTCCGGAAACAGACATTGAAAAAAAAAAAAAAATGTCATTTTCGCAACGAACAAGGTTCTGCGCTCTAACGGTCTACCTGCGCTTTCCTTTTTTTTTTTTTTTTCTTTGAAGAAGTATAATGCCCGCTACAACTCAAGCACGATAGAGTCGTCTCGTGTCCTGAAATTCTTTCTTTCTCCCGGATGCAATTTCACGCTGTCGCAAACTCCGCTTGGCCAGACCAGTCCCGTAGAGAAACTGTGCGTAGAGAAACGTGACCACGCGGGAGTATGCGTGGTCACGTTTTCTGCCGTGTGCCTCCTATACTTATCTTACTCGGCGGTGCAATTCGAAAGGGACTGGGGCGTTCCTTGATTGCTGGGAGATCTAAACTATACCTACTGCTTATGATTCTCGCCAGGTGGCAATGGAGTGTGCTTCTAGCTACTTCTAGCATAGCCGGAGAGCTAGTGCGGCCAATGCCATTTAATGTGTTGCTGCTGCTGACGTTGTCATGGTTATCTATATAGCCGCATTTTTCTGGTGCTCATAAAGTCAGCGTATTTACTGCAGGGTGCGTTGAAATTCTCCAATAATTTCTTCGCTTGCATTGTGACGGCTTCATATCCGCGGCATCCGTTTTCGAAATAATTTTCGAAAACATTAAACCGTTTCGAAATGATTGTTTCCGCAAAATCTTCGACTTGCTGCCCTTGACCAGAGCGACTCGTTGCAGATTCCAAATGGCTCACTTTGAGGCACCGACATTTCCGTTAGCAGCCTCGGCATGCGGAGTTGTTCGCCAGGTGGCCAGTAGAACCACATCGATAGCACGAGCGCTCCAGACGTGCACAGGAAGATTTATGGCATTTCATTTGCTGCACGGGGTCAGAGGTGCTCGCTCGATGTGCGCTCGCATGTTATACGCGCTGCAGTAGAGCGACCTCTTCTGATATCTCTTTTGCTTCACAGGAAGCTTGCTCGCACTGTCTAGCAAGGGCCACAGCACGTGGCAGTAAGGAATGAGCCCTCCATGAAAAGTTGTTCACGCAAATGGTGACTAGTTGTCTTCTCCACCAGCTGGTTGCTAACCATGTCGTCCACGAGGTCCCATACCCGCAGAGTCCGACAAGGCTGCGAAGGGCAGCGATGTACTTATCAGCTGTCTCTCCGCCAGCTTGTACTTGGCGGCGAAAACGGTGGCATGCGGCGATCACACTTACAGAGGACTGGTAGTGCCTCGCTACGTCATGGCTAGGCGTCTCGTCACCGGAGTGTGAGGCAGCATGCGGTAGACGCTAAAGGGGACGACGACACTTAATGTATAGAAAATGCATGGACCTTCCAGTCTTAAGCAGTTGAGCAGCATGGCCTTTCGCCGATCAGCAGGAAGTGTGGAGGCACCAGATGCCCGCACGTAATTGAGGAACCCTCGCTCCCATTGCTCCCGGGGAAGGGCAGGACGGCCAGGAGTCGGCAGGAAGGGTGGCGGCGGAGGCTGAAGGCCGGAGAAGCTCTTGATGGCGGTCAGCAGTCCATGTAGAGATCCGGATTTAAGCAAATATCCTCGTCACTGAAATATGTTGTATTATAAACTTAGACAGCCTCGCAGCAAACCGACTGCTCTACATCCATTGTGTTGTTCTTGTTGTTCGCTTCCTAGTTCTCTCTGCGGGCGCGTATGCAATCACACTTCGTTATCACAATAATAATAACTGGTGAATTGGTATATAAGGAAAGAAAAGCGCAGTATCTGCCCGATCTCAGGGAAGGGAAGGAGGTGAGCGTGAAAGCGGGGTGAAAGAGGTCCCTATAGTGGAGGGCTAATAATAATAATAATAGTTAAATAACAATTGGTTCGCAGGAAGGAAAAGGCGCAGTATCTGTCACACTTGCAGTGAGCACGGCCATAGCAGTCCGGAATGTGCACCGTTTTGTAAAATCAACAGCAAATGCGCGCTACACAGGAATGCTGCTTCGCGTTGCGGTATGGTAAGTGGAAAGCGAATGCTCAGTGCAGAGTTCCATGTACTGAGGCGACAGTTGAAAAACTCGGCCGTGTTCCACACGCTGCAAATGTGAGCTCGTATACACCAGTGTGCGATGCCTACCTGCTGCGTAAGCTCTTGACAGAGGAATAGTCACTCGAAGTCTGTCGTTGTGGGCCGACCGGGCAGCCTCGTCCGCTCTGTGGTCTTCTGTGATGAGACAGTGTTCTGGTGGACATTGGAAAATGATATCTTGATTTTTCCATATTGCACCGGGGTGTATTTAGTGGATTAATGATAGTAGTTCATTTGAATTGCGTGGTAGTGCAGCTTGCAGGCCCTGATGGGCTACTGAGTACTATTAAAAATTGTACCTTACTATGGGTGTGCATGGCTGATGAATTCAGCTGCAGTTTGAAGATGGTTGGTTGGTTTGTGGGGTTTAACGTCCCAAGGCGACTCAGGCTATGAGAGACGCCGTAGTGGAGGACTCCGGAAATTTCGACCACCTGGGTTTCTTTAACGTGCACTGACATCGCACAGCGCAGGGAGCCTTGCTTTTCGCCTCCATCGAAAAGCGGCCGCCGAGGCCAGTTTGAAGAGTAGCGAGTTCCCTACCAGGCGAGCTAGTGTGGTTTGTTGACTACACCTTGATGAAGATTGGACCTTGCGCCGATGGGACTACAGAGCCTGCGGAATTGGTGAAGTTAATTGAGCCGGTAAATCGACGTGGTGATTTCATGTTAGCGCTGGAAGGAAAGTGACTCCCAGATGTTTAACTTAATCAAATTTTCCGTGAGCAGTGAAAAGAATATGCAAGCAAGTAACATGAACAGATGTATCTAAAGAAATGTAATAAAATTTTTCGCGGTATGAAAGATTGCTTGGTTGTGCCGGAGGAAGCAGGTCTGGGCTGTACTGAAGCAAAAACACTATTTGCATACAAATCATACAGCAATAGCTTTGGGTCAGAATTTCTTCTGCTGGAAACAAAGCATACATGTTTTGCGCGTTCGCACATTTTGTGGCTTGTACAGCACGTGTCTTGCAGAGGTTAGCAGTGGAATGAGAGCTTGTTTGCCGTCACCAGGATTAGCTGTTGAACGAGTTCTCTAAACTTTGATTGGTCGAAACCAGAACTGGTTTCTAGCTCAGTGATTGCTTAATAAAAATAATTTCGAGCATGACCGTGCGCGCAAAATCATTGAACATATATGATCAATGACCTATTGGCGTGCTCCCGAAATGGTTATGAGACTAGAGTTATATGCTCAACATTTGTAATAATTCGACTGATCGCCCCAAATCCTCTTTTAATGAACTGAGCATAACATCGTCCAATTTTATTTTAAGTAGATATTTATTCTCTCGCTCTTTCTTGCTATGTTGGTCTTTGTCTGGCTGCAAAATATGCGTACACCAGCAAGAAAATAGAATTTAAATGTATTCCCACAAGTACAATAAAACTCCTCGCGTCTTTGCCAAAATGTACGCGTTTCTCTCACTTGGAAGGGAATGGCAGTCTAGCCGCCCTTGAGAAGCGTAAAAAAAAATTCATCCTCGACGCACTCATTTTTCTTGCTGAATTCGCCGTTAAGGCTAGCACCTATTTTTAATTCTATCATTGATTACAACGCGGAGCCCTATCGATACGAGCAAACTTCTATTTTACAGCAGATGCTGGTTATTTCGTTATGTAAAGTACAGTCATGCGTTCGCATGACTTCTAAAAGTTAGTGAATAATTTTCTGATATCGGATTCGGTGAACGAATCAAATATTTCGTGTTCAAAAATATTCGAAATGATTTGAATATGTGTGCTCAATTTTTCGAGTACATTGCGAATAATTGGCGCGACGATAGGTTAAGACCTGTGGTATGTTCCCCGCACTGACGCTGCGTATCATATCGCAGTGATCGATATGCACGGGTGGATTGTCCAGCGCCGTGACGCGTTCCGTTCGTGTGACGACGTTCATATTCGCCGTACACGGCCTAAAAGATTAAACAGTGTGTCGCTGCACAGGTAGAGAGAGAGAGAGAGAGAGAGAGCTCTTTAATGAAGAACATTTTAGCCAGTGTGAATATTCGCTGACGTGCTACTCTGAGGAAGGGAGGGGGGAATTGGGAAATAAAGATGGAAGAAGGGTTAGAAAAGAATGCGGTAATCGAAGATGGTTTTAACATAATATACCATGACATGATGGCTTTTTCTGGATGAGACCAAAGTCCAGCAGTGTGTAGGTACTGCGGGGTGATCAAGTGATCAAGTGAATGAACAATATAGAGTTTACCTAAAACACTAAGAGCCTATTAATAGGCAAATAAGAATGTTTTTGCACGTCGCTGCTGTCTGTAGCAGCCGAAAGTATAGCAGCCTAGCTCCCGTCGTTTAGGGCGGGGGCTAGCCTGCCACCGGTGTTACATCTGTTGTAGGACGTCATTGCACCCGCTACCGCTTCGGTGGCGGACGATGGCCGTTGCGACGCGCGTCTTTCTCTCTCGCCCTTTTTCTTTTCTTCTTCCTGTTTTATTTTCTCTTTATTTTCTCGATGGTGGCTCAGCTACAGAGCCAGTAGCAGTCCCGTGCATTTTTTTTCCGTCTTCCTACAGTCGCAACAACAACAACAACAATAACAAAAGTTTAAGCTGTTTTGACAACAGAAATGTGAAATGATGTAATATTCGGTTCTAGTTGCAGTTTTCTTTTGCATTTGTTTTTGTCCATAACGACGCTCGTTGTCTTGGATACCACAGCTACCAGCTTGCTCAAAATAATATACTGACACTGTTTGCTGTCCTATATTACCGGCTATAGATTCCTGAAACCTTAATTTTTCGACCAGCTCCTTTGCGGTTGGTTCACTACTGCCGTTCAAACAGTAGGAGCATAATAGCTCCATCCAGCGCTAACAAACCCAAGGAACAATTCGCCTGGGATATTATGTCGTCAAATTGTCGAAGTCTACAGGGCCATGCATACGCTTCGCTGAGACTGCCTTATCCCCTTAACACTATACCAGTTCTCTTTAGCACGACCGGGTCTACCCGTTGCGAGTTTTGTACTAGCCTCAGGTGTAACATGAGTTGGACAGATGGCCCAAGCAGGTAGCAGAACAAACGCTCTTTTCTTGTCACTGAAGAAGTAAGAAGAGAGAACAATGGTTAGAATATTGCAAAAGCAAAAACAAAAAGATTCCTCCTTTATTTTTGGTATTCTGAACGACTGCAGGAGATCATTCATTCCATCTTATTGTCTCTACCATAAGAAACGTTGCATCTGTGTCGTTTACTTTCACTGGAAGATCAAGAAAAAAAGCTTTTCTTTGTCTGTGGCGTCTGCGGACGAAAAGTAATGCTCTTATTATCTGCCGTGATGGGTAATACTAGGACGACACAGAAGAAGCAAACTGAGGGCTACAAGCCTTTCTTTGGCGTATAAACAGAAGATGGTCCGTGCATTTTCTTTCGTCCAGGTATCGATTCGTCGAGAAGCTTTCTTTCCTAGAGCTCTTAATTTTCAAAGCACTCGCTGCCTGCTTCCCTAAATAGTGCTCTTTGGCTAAGTAGTTGATACGCTCATCATCTAATCTCTAGGATGTGTGTTCGATCCAGACCACCGGCGGCTGCGTTTCGATGGAGGCGAAAAAAAAAAGCAAGGCGTCCGTGCGCTGTGCGACGTCAGTGCACGTTAAAGAGCTCCAGAGTGTCGAAATCACCTGCGCCTCTCGGAGCCCGAGTCACTATGGGATGTTAAGCCTTGTGAACATGACTAATATTTGCTATACTATAGGTCTCGTTTTAGTCTAACTTAATTTTTTCCAAGAACATCCTCTTTTTGGACTATTGAAATTTTCATTTGAGACCCGGGGGAGGGGAGGGTATTTTGTTCAATTTTTGCATACTCAATCACGGCCGGACTAGAAGGTGAGCGCGCTTCTCCTCTGTCCCTCGAGACCGGCCGTGGCTCAATATGCCACACGGTATTTCTGTAATTTTGCACTCTGACAACAGCTGCTAAGACGAAGGTTCTACGGATTCTCGAGGAAACTGACCTGAGGCAGCTTTGCCGCAAGGTTAAGGACACTGGACATGACACCTTGTTGGCATTCTTCAGTGCAAAAACACACAAACCTGACATACCTTTCCGAGCAATATTGTCAGAGGCACAGACGTGGCAGATGAGTCTCGGAATACTGGGTCAAGCATCTCGGCCAAGTACATGTGGATGATCAGTTTAGAATAAAAAACTCTGAGGAGATAATATCTGAGATCAAGGGATATGATAAGAAGACTTTCTGGATTTTCACTCGATATTGAAGACATGTACTATTCTATCCCACAAGAAGGCTTGTTGAAAGAACTGCGAGAAACGATTGAGAAGCAGGCTATAGTTTTCCCGAATTCAGCTGGAGTGTTTGTGGACACATTCTTGGAGGTGATTGCAGCCTATCTCAAATCAACCGTTGCACCCCATGACCCCATGATGGAATATTGCATGTACAAAGAAGGGGTGTATGCACAGGTTCGAGAGTTGCACCTGCTCTGAGCGATGTGTACCTAGCCGCATGTGACAGAAGCATTCTGACGGCTATGAAGGATAAAGGCATTGTAAAGATTGTTCGTTACGTTGACGACTTTTTGGTATTGCGTGATTTAGAGGAAGGAAAGGTGGCTGATCAACTAAAAGACATAGCCCTGGGTGTGTTTGAAGAAAGTTGCCCTGATCTCAGATTCACCTCGGAACTTCCAAAGGAAGGTGTTTTGCGCTTCCCGGATTTCTTTCTTTCTTTCTTTCTTTCTTTCTTTCTTTCTTTCTTTCTTTCTTTCTTTCTTTCTTTCTTTCTTTCTTTCTTTCTTTCTTTCTTTCTTTCTTTCTTTCTTTCTTTCTTTCTTTCTTTCTTTCTTTCTTTCTTTCTTTCTATTACAGAAAGCCGGAGCGAAAGCTAAAGGCTACAGAGCCTGACAAAGGCTTCCGCTCCGAGTCTCCAATTCTTACCAGAACACCTATGTTGGACTTACCAGGCAAGAGCAAACAAGCAGTTTCTTCCGTATATCCCAGCATTTAGACAGTAAAAAGAGGTGTGTAAAAGGCTGCATTGACGTCGGCTCTCAACACATCATGCCGCCACCGTGTCAAAAAAAGTTTTCTGTGCCAGAATGAGAGGCTTCTGGAGGCAGGGTATCCTGAGTATTTTCTGTGTAGCATAATAGAAACCACTGTCCTGCCGATCAAGCGGAGGATTCGAAAAGAAGACCTTACTCAGAGAAATAAGGGGTCAGTGGTACCATATATACATGGTTTCACTCATAATTTAATGAAGATTGGTCAAAGACACGGCATCCGGGTTTTCCAACGGCACCAAACAGAGCTAAAGGGATATGTGTGCGGGTTAACAACCAGGACTTCAACTCTGGATGCAAAACTTCGAACCGAACTAGGTACTCTAAGTGTATTCAGGGGGTTGTACATCAGATTCCCTTGCATTGTGGAAAGAAATATATTGGACAGACAGGAAGATGTCTCAGTCACAGGATCAGAGAGCACGCCATGGCAATTTATCGGACAAGTCTGGCACTAATCTCGCGGTGCACTGCAAAGACTGCGTTGGTTGTAGAGACCAAAAACGTCCGGCTGACCTTCACAATATTAAGGTTATGAAAAAGATGAAGGATAAGTTAGCAAGGGAAATTTATGAAGGATATGCAATCTGTGACTCTGGGGACCAATGTGTCAGTATGCCTTTAGTCGTTTTGTCCAAGAAGGAATTGAAATTTCTGAGCAAACCGACAGGATGTTAAAGACAAGGAAGAAGTTTGCTGCAGGCGTGAAGTGAAGGGAGAAGATGGGCGGGTTCTTGTCGATATAGTTCTCAGTGCAGCGTTGTCCTTGTGTTTGTGTGTGCTTCTTATGTTTTGTGTTGTTACCTGCTCTGCTGCCTTCTTCCAAGAGATGTATAACCAACTAGCTCAACGTTCGACACTATTGTTGACAATAGAAAATTTGTGCTAAGCCTCTTGACCTGCTATTATTTTCGCTTGCGCCCGTTCGCCCGTTGCGGGCTAAGAAGTGTGCGTTTACTAAGTATCGGCCCAGTACTCAAGACCAAGTCCGACAAGGCCAGTCAGGGCACAAGACCGAGCCCTGCCAGGCCCGCAAGAAATTGTTAGAGGCACATAAATATCTTTTAAGTGCGCTAAGGCCTTTCCGGCGACTCTATGTACTCATTTGCCTCTTGTTCACTCGTTTGCTTCCTTTTTCGCTCTTTTTGTTTTCTTGTAACGCAATGACGAGGCCTCGAAAAAAAGCTCTGCGACGTTTTTGCGTGTTTTTTGCACACTATATCGACGTCCTTGGCTATTTCGACTTCGAGTAGACTTTCTGGCTCTAATTAATTCGACATCCGTAGGTGTTTTGACGTCTGTACGCTATATCGACGTCCTTGACTATTTCGACGTCGAGTAGGCATTCTGGCTGTAATTATTTCGACGTCCGTAGCTGTTTTAAAGTCTCTACACTATATCGACGTCCTTGGCTATTTCGACGTCGAGTAAACTTTATGGCTCCAATTAACCAATTTCTCCACATAACGAAATTTTCCATATAGAGACACATTCACCTTCCACCTCATACAACCATTATTTCTTAAAGTACATCAGTCTTCGACAGGGACGGTGTGACGCCCTCTTCAGACAGACGTTTCCTGCGCACACTCATGAGCTTACGGAGGCTTTCGCTAAAAAAAAAAATGCACTTGTGTGTTAGCCGAGCCCGTGCAGTACTCTATGCCCCACATCTTTCTGCGCGAAATCGTACATTTCTTCGGGTCATCTGACTGGTGGTTAGTTTTCCCGAGAGGCGTCTAGAGGGGGCGGTACGCACGCAATAAACATATATTGAAACGTGCAGTTTTTGTTTTTGCATGGTAATGGCACTGCCTCCCAACCAATCAGCGAATTTTGTGACCGATGGCATATTTTTTCCCGATTATGCGTTTAATGATTCGGTATCAAATCAAAAAGAGCCAGATAATTGAAACATCCTGGGCCAGCAAACAGGGTTGAGTTGTTTTGAGAGTCTCTATACATTCTTGTGTCTTGCAACTGAAATCCAAAAGTTGTCTCATCAGATCTGAGTACGATGTTTCGAGAAGAGCAGACCAAAGTTTTCTCAACTTGCCAACAGCACACCACCCTTTTCTTTCGTTTTCGAATAATATGCTTAACCATGATTGCGAAAATATGCAGAAAAAAACTAGGCAGAAGTTTAGCTCGCGGCTAAGCACGGATAGGCATGCAGAAGCAAAAATTGCCTGTTGTTTAGCTAAACCTTGCTTTGCCACGTCTTTGCTTGTTTAGCTAAGCATTTAATGGCCCCTTTAGGCTTTTATTGAGATGAAGGAGGAATGATTAGGTAAAGTAGTTAGTACAAGTTTGTTAGGGGAGATGAAGACAAGGAAAACGACGACGTATAGGAAGAAGGCCTGAAAGACTGGCAGCTTGTGGGTATGCGCCATTTTTATGAGGACAGCAACGATAACAACAAGAACAACTGACAGCTTAGCTCGAGAAGAAGTCGTCTACAGAGAAGCCACCAGTTCCTGTGTAAAGGTGAAGGTAACGATGTTTAAAAGGACTTTACAAAATGCCAGCACGATCGTCAGCAAAAAAATTCTTTTTTTTTACACAGTGGTACGTTATCTGTTACACTCTGAGGAAAAAGGGCTCCTTTGTTTGATTTGCCATAAATCGGAAACCAGACCATATTTTCTTTGACTGCTGGTATGCAGTATATCTCTGGGACATCTTGCAGAGGATTTTAAGAAAGGACCTATCAATCACGCCGTATGGTATACTGTTCTTGGCTGTCCATAATCAAGATTGTTCTCCATGCGACTTATTCATGTTGCTTCGCCTCCAATGTATGGAAGACGAGAACGACTGTAAGACACGCTGTATAAACTAAAACGTTTCTAAAGCACAGTGCAGCCTCACTGTTCGCTGCCGATCTTTCTGGTATTGTAGCGAGACTTTTTCTCGATCTGTATTCATAGTTGTAAACAGGAAATAATAATAATAAAAACGAACTGAGATGAGACAGTGGCTCAACGCAGTAGGAAGAGACCCTGACTCTTTTCATCCGGCCTCGGTTCCAAACCCACTGGCAGGCGATTTTTTCGACCGGTTGCCCGAAGGGGGCTTGCCACGCCGGCGAAATCCAAGAATGCGGCTACTAACGCTCCTGCATTAAAACAACGAAAATCTCGTACTATACACACTCTTCTCCGATTTCATTCTGACTCACCACGTATTAGCATAGTCCTTTAGTCTGGTTACATAAAAATAAGCATAATCAAACTTGATTAATAAAATTCGGCTGCATTCCCCGATACATTCAGGCATTTTGTCCAACGTTTTCCAATTTGAATTCAAAACGGCCACTTCTGAGCTTAAGTGCGTATGTTGTCTTTATTTTTCTGCGCCCTATTTCGCACATAATTTGTATACATTCGGTTATGAGGAAACGTGAAAAGTGGAAATTTTCTCTCTTTATGCCCAAAACCTAAATTGCAACGTCAGGGGCGCCACAAAGGAGCGAAGTAATATGAGTAGAAAGACGCCGCAGCTGATGACTCCGAATTAATATTTCGACCTAGTTTCGAGTAATTGTATGGTGAACGCAATAAATATGTTATCACTCAGCAGTTCTCCTCCCTTCTTGCCCACTCTTTCGTAGTGACCTCGCTCTGCCATCGCAGTATCTTATTATCGACTCATATTTTTTTTTAAAGTAATATTCCCTTGCGCTGAAGGACGTCCGCTTGAGAGATGTCGTTTATTGATTTAGGCTAAATAGTCCGTTATTGATTTAGGTGCTATCGATCTGGCCCATATTGAGGTGAGCACTTCAAAGACCGCGCACTCAGCGTGTGCATCCGAAGCGCCCCTATGATATTATTTTTCGTTTGCATAAAATTAAGTTTTCTTATTGTGCAATACTGCAGAACTTAGGGCATGAACTTTATACAGGAGGAAACAGAGAACATTCGTATTATAAATTGATTTATTTGAGAAATGCCGATTAGCTTTACATGTTAAGACAAAAGTTATGGCGGGCATATATTAACCAATTTTGCTCAGAAAAAAATGAAGGGCAGCTAACCACACCGAAATAAAATTAAGCAAATAATTCCTAATATGGAGGTAATTATTGCTGGAGGTATTCATTTTTAGCACATTTTCTTGTGGACTGTTGCAAAATGAATTGGCTCGAAAAACACCCAGTGAATATAAATTGTAGGTGAAATGCCTAATTTCCCAAGAATAAGAGTGGGCATCTCTCTCTCTCTCTCTTGAACTTTATTAGAACAGGCAACCTTTTTTCTTTCATTTAATACCCTTTAAACTTTTTAACATATTCCATTATGCCCTGAGGCAATCAACAACGTTATACACACACACACACATATATATATATATATATATATATATATATATATATATATATATATATATATATATATATATATATATATATATATATATATATATATATATATATATATGAAGGAAAGAAGCCAACAGTCGGCGAGGCCAAGGAAAGCGTTGGGGATGGTACTTTATGTCTTTTTTTTTAATGTTTACTTGGATAATCACAGAAATTAGTAATGTAATCTGTTTAGGGGAAAGATAATTAGACACAAAGTAGAAGAAAAAACAACGTGCCGATGGTGGGATCCGAACCCACGACCTCCGAATAACGCGTCCGGTGCTCTTCCAACTGAGCTACATCGGCCGCTGTCCCCCCTGCTACTTTCTTGGGTATTTATGTTGTCTGTATACGAACCTTGAGAGTGTTCACCAGCGCCACCCTCAGCCATAGCGGCGGACGTGGGACGTCCTTTGTTACCGCCAACGTCACGTAGAACGTGATCAAGAGCGAGGGCGAAAGCTGTGCTAGAACCCTCTTACGCTACCTATGGCTTCAAGACTGCCAGAGCCGAGACCCCCGTAAGCTACAAGCAGATCTATCAAGGGGTAATGAGGGTGCTCGTTATAATACATGAAGGAAAGAAGCCAACAGTCGGCGAGGCCAAGGAAAGCGTTGGGGATGGTACTTTATGTCTTTTTTTTGTTTAATGTTTACTTGGATAATCACAGAAATTAGTAATGTAATCTGTTTAGGGGAAAGATAATTAGACAAAGTAGAAGAAAAAACAACGTGCCGATGGTGGGATCCGAACCCACGACCTCCGAATAACGCGTCCGGTGCTCTTCCAACTGAGCTACATCGGCCGCTGTCCCCCGTGCTACTTTCTTGGGTATTTATGTTGTCTGTATACGAACCTTGAGAGTGTTCACCAGCGCCACCCTCAGCCATAGCGGCGGACGTGGGACGTCATTTGTTACCGCCAGCGTCACGTAGAACGTGATCAAGAGCGAGGGCGAAAGCTGTGCTAGAACCCTCTTACGCTACCTATGGCTTCAAGACTGCCAGAGCCGAGACCCCCGTAAGCTACAAGCAGATCAATCAAGGGGTAATGAGGGTGCTCGTTATAATACATGAAGGAAAGAAGCCAACAGTCGGCGAGGCCAAGGAAAGCGTTGGGGATGGTACTTTATGTCTTTTTTTTTTAATGTTTACTTGGATAATCACAGAAATTAGTAATGTAATCTGTTTAGGGGAAAGATAATTAGACACAAAGTAGAAGAAAAAACAACGTGCCGATGGTGGGATCCGAACCCACGACCTCCGAATAACGCGTCCGGTGCTCTTCCAACTGAGCTACATCGGCCGCTGTCCCCCCTGCTACTTTCTTGGGTATTTATGTTGTCTGTATACGAACCTTGAGAGTGTTCACCAGCGCCACCCTCAGCCATAGCGGCGAACGTGGGACGTCCTTTGTTACCGCCAGCGTCAAGTAGAACGTGATCAAGAGCGAGGGCGAAAGCTGTGCTAGAACCCTCTTACGCTACCTATGGCTTCAAGACTGCCAGAGCCGAGACCCCCGTAAGCTACAAGCAGAGTGTCTAATTATCTTTCCCCTAAACAGATTACATTACTAATTTCTGTGATTATCCAAGTAAACATTAAAAAAAAAAAGACATAAAGTACCATCCCCAACGCTTTCCTTGGCCTCGCCGACTGTTGGCTTCTTTCCTTCATGTATTATAACGAGCACCCTCATTACCCCTTGATTGATCTATATATATATATATATATATATATATATATATATATATATATATATATATATATATATATATATAATGAGTGAGCATAAATGACCAGCGTGAAACTTAGCTCTTTAAATGGAGAAGAACAATGCTGGTTGTGGTCATCAGAAGGGTTTATGAGTCATCATCATCATCATCATCATCAGCCTGATTATACCCACTGCAGGGCGAAGGCCTCTCCCATATTTCTCCACTTAACCCGGTTCTGTGCTAGCTGCATCCACTTGACCCCTGCGAACTTCTTAATCTCATCCGCCCACCTAACTTTCTGCCTCCCCCTGCTACGCTTTCCTTCCCTTGGAATCCAGTTTGTTACCCTCAGCGACCATCGGTTATCCTCTCTTCGCACTACATGTCCTGCCCATGTCCATTTCTTCTTCTTAATTTCCACTAGAATGTCATTAACTTGAGTTATTTCTCTGACCCACTCTGCACGCTTTCTATCTCTTAATGTTACCCCTACCATTTTTCGTTCCATAGCCCTCTGGGTTGTCCTCAACTTAAGTAGAACTCTCTTGGTTAGCCTCCACGTTTCAGCCCCATAGGTGAGTACAGGCAAGATGCAACTGTTGTACACTTTCCTCTTGAGCGATACCGGTAAGCTGCTAGTCATAATCTGCGAGTGCTTGCCAAATGCGCTCCATCCCAATCTTATTCTTCTTGATATTTCCTTTTCATGGTCTGGATCTGCGGTTACTACCTGTCCTAAGTAGACATATTCGCCTACTTTTTCCAGTATTTCGCTACCTGATGTAAACTGCTGTTCCTTCCCGAGGCTGTTGAACATTACCTTAGTCTTCTGCATATTGATTTTCAAGCCTACCATTCTACTTTTTCTGTCTAGGTCATCAATCATTATTCGCAGTTCATCCCCCGAGTTGCTTAGCAAGGCAATGTCATCAGCAAATCGCAGATTACTGAGGTATTCTCCATCTACCCTTATCCCTAACTGCTCCCATTCCAAGTCTCTGAATACTTCCTCTAAACAAGCTGTGAATAGTACTGGGGAGATTGTGTCTCCTTGCCTAACACCTTTCTTTATGGGAATTTTATTGCTTTCTTTATGTAGAACTATGGTTGCTGTGCAGCCACTATATATATCTTCCAGCACTTTCACGTACGGCTCGTCTACCCCCTGATTTCGCAATGCCTGCATCACCGCCGAGGTTTCAACTGAGTCAAATGCTTTTTCGTAATCAATGAATGCTATGTATAAGGGCTGGTTATATTCCGAGCATTTTTCTATCACCTGATTGATGGTATGGATATGATCGATAGTAGAGTACCGTTTCCGAAACCCTGCTTGATCCTTTGCTTGATTGCAGTCTAAGGTTGTCCTGATCCTATTGGCGATTACCTTAGTAAATACCTTATACGTAACAGACAGTAAGCTGATTGGTCTGTAATTTTTAAGGTCCTTAGAGTCCCCTTTCTTGTGAATGAGGATAATGTTTGCATTCTTCCATGCTTCCGGTACCGTCGATGACACCAGGCACTGCGTATACAGGGTGGCCAGTTTTTCTAGCACGATATCCCCCCCCGTCCTTCAGCAAATCTGTAGTTATCTGTTCCTCTCCAGCTGATTTCCCCCTTTTCATAGTTTCTAGTGCTTTCTTGACCTCGTCCTTCGTCACTGGTGGAACGTCTGACTGTTTTTCCCTACCGCCAATCTCACTACGGTCCTGACTACTTTGGCTACTGTAGAGATCTGTATAGAACTCCTCGGCTACTTTGACTATCTTGTCCATATTAGTGATGACGTTGCCCGCCTTGTCCCTTATCGCATACATCTGGTTTTTGCCTATGCCCAATTTCTTCTTTACCGCTTTAAGGCTTCCCCCGTTCTTTACAGCATGCTCAATTTTCTCCATGTTATACTTCCTTATATCGGCCACCTTGCGCTTATTGATTAGCTTTGATATCTCGGCCAATTCGATCTGGTCTGTTGGATTGGAAGCTTTCATACTCTGCCGTTTCTTAATCAAGTCTTTCGTCTCCTTAGACAGCTTACCGGTATCCTCTTTAACTATCCTACCGCCTACTTCTACTGCGCACTCAGTAATGATATCTCTGAAATTATTGTTCATTGCCTCTAGGGTAATGTCGCCATCCTCAGTTAGAGCTGAAAACCTATTCTGTAGCGAGATTCTGAACTGATTCTGAAGGGTTATTTATTACCTATACATGAAGTGTACAGGGCTCTGTTGCACGTTTGCAATTTAACCTATGTGCCTTTCTTTGCTTTTAGGTCCGAAAAGATCGATGCGGGCTCTAATTTTGCCCTAATTTAAAGAGTTAAAGACTATAATGACTTTGAAGGGTGCTTCTTTAAGCAGAAGGCCATGTTTCAGGACTGCCCAGTGTGCTGTGCGTTAAAAATAATCAGTCCAAGTTGACTGGGAATGGAAAACTTCGATTATGTAGAACCGGCTTTGATGAACACGTAAAAAAAAAAAAAAGTTTTGTTTTTGCTTTACTTAAGAATTGTTTCATTGACATTAATCTCTTTTTATTGCGAAAACAATACTATTCGCACTTTCAAGCCTTGGCGTGACCCGGCCGTGTAGTACCGGCTACCATTCGCACCTATATTCACAGTAAGTTTTCTCTACTTTTCGTAGGTGTTCTTTTGATGTTAACAACAACTGCAGGTAAAAACATTTCATGCTTGAAAGTATAAATACTCTACCAGGAGGGAGCGTAATGAAATTTTATGCGTACGCATAATCGCCGTGCACTGCTACGCATAATTCTTGCCCCTAGAGTGAGCTCCGAACGGGGTTGCAGATCATTTATATACATAATTAAACTTCCACGGCGAATCGAGATGAGGGCCGCGGAGGTGTTCGTGTACACCTGAAAGATGCATGCGTTTCAGCCGGCGCAGTATGTGCTCACATCTACAGCGTTCGCTGTCCAGTGGCTTTCCAGAATGCATCTTTTTCTGCATGCAAGCCCCATGCATGCAACGTGCTTTTGCGTGTTCGTTTTAACTGCACCATCAGCGTGGCCGCCTTCTACCTGGAACCCAAGGCAGAGGGCATGCATGCATGCATTGAGCCAGTATATTAAACGATGCGATAGCCTCGTCTTTTCAATTTCGCGTTGCATAAGGGATCTCTCAAGTTTTCACTCGGGTGTTCTGCGCAGCCTTTTCGGAGCAGTGATGCTGTGGGAAGCATAGGCTAAGTTTCGGTCCATATCTAAAATTTATCACTGCTATCGGTAGAAACAATGTCGAAGTAACAGCGGGATGGCCGATGCGCGTTCCTTACATTTTCTGAACCAGATATGCACACAATGTAGCTGAGTCTCGGAGAACGACACTCCCCACACCCTTAATATATCGCGGGTCTGGACCCGGTACATACAATACACAGTGTTCAGAATTGAGGCATCCACTGTGTTTTCTTACACAACAGCAGCGCCATGAGCGCGGTGTGTAGGGGCGCTGCTGAAGTCCCTCTGGCGGGAGTTTCAGAGAACAGCTTCGGAGTCTGCGGGCTGCGCTCACCGGCGCTGGCGTGCGTCGGCCGTGCGCTCTCCACCTTGTCGCGGCCACTGCGGCTAAAGTTAGCGGCTGAAATTCGCTCTTTAAGTTTTCAGCGAAGAATATTTCCATAGCGCGGAGTTGAAAGACAGAGATTGATCGGCGCTCGACGAGAGTGGTCGCATATCTGAGCAGCGGGCGTATACTATGAGGCGCCTGGTGTATACACATATGCGCTAACTTCTTGCGGCAAGAACAGCGACGATTACCTGTTTCTTGAACTTCCGAACGCCCCTGTGGAGGAGTTGGACGGGTGCCAGAGGGCGGAAGAGGGACGGCGCAGAAACCGAAATTTGTAAATTTTGCGGCCACGTGGCAACATTAGATCACATAATATGGAGATGCGTTCGTGCCCCAGGGCGCCTTCGACGAAAAAACTCAGCGATTCGCCGTCCGCCTGGCGGCCGAGGCTGAAGACCTCTTCTCCTAGACGGGGCCGGGTGTCCTCTGGCCGCGGTGCGACAGACTGCCTCCCCGGACGCCTGCGTGCGGACCCGTAGGTGGCTGCCGCGCCATATTCGGCGGAAATAAATGTTCTTCCTCCTCCTCCGAACAGCGCATGTGTGCTCTATGTGGTCTGAAGCTCCGACAGGTCGAGGCATTGTCGAAGTCTTGTACGCCGTCTAGCCTAGCTAGCAACCATTCGCCATGCAGCAAGGCTACACGTACCCCTATGCCCTGAAGGGAAACAATTGAAAGTCTCGGCACTAACTCACCAAGAGGACAGAGCTAGACACTACACATTTGGGCTTAGCGCCTCACTATGACGAAAGTATCGGATGCTCCATAAATTTACAGTTTACGACAGCACCGTAACCACCGGCGTCAGCACTCTGGACAAAGCAGGCTGGGGGAAATTATCGCCTTCAATGTTGTATTTAGGAATGAATGCGGTACCGAAAGCTTCAAACAGGCTTATACTAAAGCGTTACGACATGGCGCTGGAGAAAAGTCAGGTGAAGCGAAGCGGCGTTCGTGTGCGGTGCGATGTCAGTGCACATTAAGGATCCCCAGGTGGTCGAAATTGCTCCGTAGCCTTCCACTACGGCTCCACTTTCTCTCTTTCCACTTTCACTCCCACCTTCCTCTCTTCCCTTATGGCGCGGTTGAGGTGTCCACAGAGCAAGTGCGACAGATAGTGCGCCTTCCCCTTCCTGTGAACCAATTATTATTATTATTGATACGCAGGCGACGCCAGGTGCCGGCTTGGTTCTTGCTTATGGACGTTTCGGTTGGAGCCACGGTGGTTGGAGAATATTTAACCGACCCTGCTGTTTAGCGTTGTGTGATTTCTCTGTAGCCCATTAAGCGGTCCAGCTTTACAAAGTCCTCGGTTCGCCCAGCACCTCGGAAAGTAAGTCCTCGAGCTATCTCCTGGGCTGCCATGGTCCTAATCAGAGAGGTGGGCGCCGATGTCTAGATTATTGGAATTTGTCTACTATCCCTGCAGGTCTTCAGTATTTTCTTCCGACTCAGGAGAAATTCTCCCTCAGTGAGGTTCATCACCGCAATCTTATAGTTGCTCACATACTTGCTATTCTAAGTGCTGTGGCAAATTCTTCTTCAACCTCGGTGTAAAATTCTTCTTCAACACTAATTTACAGATGGCTATGCATTGCGATTAATATTGTATAATTTCTTATTACTTTTTGTTGTTGTTCTTTGCTCTTTTTTGTACTCAACTATGCCCCTCTGCTTGGACCCAAGGGTCTGCAGTATGTAATAAATAAATCAATAAATAAATAAATAAATAAATAAATAAATAAATAAATAAATAAATAAATAAATAAATAAATAAATAAATAAATAAATAAATTCTTTGGAACTGAGTCTTTGTGTATCAGTTGAATTTGGCGTTGCCATAGTCTGAGGCATCAACATAGGCCCCGTTTTTTTAGGTTTTGAAACGTCGGTAAAAAAAAATTGAAACGTCGGTCAGCCCCGCCTGGGTGGTGCAATGGTAAGACGCCCGACTACTGTGCCGGATTTCCCGGGATAATTACTCCGTAGCCCTCCACTACGGCTCCCCTTTCTCTCTATCCACTTTCACTCCCACCTTCATCCCTTCCCTTACGGCGCGGTTCAGGTGTCCACAGAGCAAGTGTGACAGATACTGCGCCTTTCCCTTGCTATGAACCAACCAACCAACCAACCAACCAACCAGCCAACCAACCAACCAACCAGCCAGCCGACCAGCCAGCCGACCAGCCAGCCAGCCAGCCAGCCAGTCAGCCAGCCAGCCAGCCAGCCAGCCAGCCAGCCAGCCAGCCAGCCAGCCAGCCAGCCAGCCAGCCAGCCAGCCAGCCAGCCAGCCAGCCAGCCAGCCAGCCAAACGTCGGTCAAGAGACGCGACACGTCTCTCTTTGACTATGACTCGGTTCCACACACTTCTCGTAAGGTCGAATTTGATGTCTTGCTTCCCATGAAAGTTAATGCTTAGATCATTCTCTCTCCTCTAGAGCTCCCCGCAAGATCCTGACTGCTGCAATAATATCTGCAATACTCCTCAAGAGTACTGTGGAGTGCGGATGGGAAGCCCCAGTGCATGATGTATGCTTTTGCGGATGATTACCTTAATCTTCTTCTTGTCGAATGCCTTAAAGGGCTCATTAAAGCTATTTACCAAAACTAGAAAATGCACACGAGTAATAGGTATCGCATCAGTCCTTATTGCTGATCGAAAATGACGCTCCTCCTCTCCCTCCTCAGCTCAACGCATGCCGGCACGGAAGAAAAACATGAAGAAAACAAGCCGCTATGGCGTCCCACCACACAACTCTCCGCTCGCGTCACTAGGGAGCGTGCAATGAGCGGGCGCACCCAGCAACCCCGATGACGTCACATGAGAGCTTCGTGTCATTGGGAGATTTGCGCGGGGGGAACGTGTAGCCGTGATCGGCTGCGAGTGGTCGCGAAGAGCACTTTTTGAAGTCATTTGTAAATTTTGGCTCCAAGCAAAGCATTTAAATTTGGATCAAATACACACAAAGACCGTTAGTGCATTTATTCTCTTAAAATATTGAAGAGAGTGCCGTTTTAGGGGCCCTTTAAGGCCGAGGGAGGAAGCAAAATGAGCTGTTCTCCTCATAAAAAAGGGCCGGACGAGTACGCTTCTCTCACCCAGATCCGCCTATTGCTAATTCTGCGGATGAACTTCACATTTGCTTTGCGCAGCCCTCCAGTTTGCTTACTGCTTCGCCACTAAAGCCCTTGGCCCGAACAAACAGTCCTAAAACTGTAATTTTCTCCACTTTTGGGTTGTTTATACCCACGGCTATGAGAGATACTTGCGAGGCCTCCGAACTGGCCCAGCATTTGGGCTGGTGCAGCAGTAGTTCTGATTTCTACGGTGAACATTTACGTCCTTCTATGTCCGATATAACCTACAACTTACGGGATGATCATTTGAACATTTCCATTTGAGCATCGCTGCCCCTAGCTATACACATAGTGATGTCATCATCATATAACCTGTGATTTAGTCCTTCAGTATAGGGCTATATCACAACCCCTTAATATTCAAGCTTCCCGCTGCCACCTTCTAGAGGTACGGTCATGATTTCGAGTTCCCAACGACGATGCCAGTGGTGGATTGTATAGAGAAGAGGCATTTAACGCTATCGCGTTTAAAATGTACTTTGCAGCTAGGAGCCTTCACCCCCACCCTCTTACAGGAGGTACACCCTCGCCTACCCTCTTCCAACCTTTCACAGACTTCTTATCCCCCTTCAACAGGCCACTATACCGGGCTATTCCACACCTACCCGATGCCCCCCAACCGCCAGACGCCAGCGTACCAGCACCACTGTAGAGAGACGGTAAAATCAAATCTAAAAGTGCGATAAGGAGGCGACAGTGCGAGAGCAAAATGTTCAAATAAAATTTGGGGACAGCTCGTCGTTCGCGTATGATTTTTTTCCTCACTTAATCTCTGAATACTTATTTGTGACTGTTATCTCGTACATACCATTAGGATACAAATTGTAAGCTGCTCTGTTTAAAGAGCATCCTACATAGATATGAAGCTCCGCTTTAACCAAGCCGTGCGGACGTGCTTGCATAGCCTATAGGAGTAACTTGCTTTATACAAGCTCCATATCGCCTTCCCATCTGAAAGGAGAAGTCTAATATGGCATCTCCTAGCTGCCAGTCATATGATCTTGTAACTTCACGCAATACGCCAACTATCTTCTATGATACGTCCGTTCTTCCTCGCTCACAAAGCCAACGCCGGATTTTCACAAAGAACGTGGCCTTTACCGCGGTTAACAGAGCCTTGTTGCATTATACTGAATGACTGCCGGGACATTGGTTTATGGATGACGTCTCTAATATGAATGCATCGGTGGGAATAAAAGGAGCTACTTGGAATAGTTGATACATCTTTACCTTCTGCAGAAACGTCAACGCAGAGGCTTGTATTCAAATGGCATATTTTTGCTTAAAACAAAACTTGGATAGCGCGTCTTTAGTTTCCCTTTAAACGGCCCCTGAGAAAAGGTGCGGAAGGGGTGCGGAAAGGGTGCGGAAAAGTAAGTAAGTAAGTAAGTAAGTAAGTAAGTAAGTAAGTAAGTAAGTAAGTAGGTAAGTAAGTAAGTAAGTAAGTAAGTAAGTAAAGTAAGTAAGTAAGTAAGTAAGTAAGTAAGTAAGTAAGTAAGTAAGTAAGTAAGTAAGTAAGTAAGTAAGTAAGTAAGTAAGTAAGTAAGTAAGTAAGTAAGTAAGTAAGGTAGCTAGGTAGGTAGGTAGGTAGGTAGGTAGGTAGGTAGGTAGGTAGGTAGGTAGGTAGGTAGGTAGGTAGGTAGGTAAGGTAGGTAGGTAGGTAGGTAGGTAAGTAAGTAAGTAAGTAAGCAAGCAAGTAAGTAAGTAAGTAAGTGAGTGAGTGAGTGAGTGAGTGAGTGAGTGAGTGAGTGAGTACGTACGTAAGTCAGTGAGTGAGCAAGTAAGTAAGTAGGTAAGCAAGCAAGCAAGTAAAATTAAGTAAACGTGAGGAAGTGTAAGTAGGTAATAATAATAATGTAATGAACTATAAGTTAGCACGCTTTTATTTACAACTTCCGAAAAGTTGGCTGCACCGCGGACGAGAAGTTAGATATATGTAGCTTGAATATTTTTCTCTCTCGGGTCGGTGTTTCATTTGAGAGGGAAAACACGAATGCCATTTTTAATCGCTCGCATCTCTGGTGCTACATTTTTCTTGTCAAAGTCCGGGACGTTTTTCAGTAATGAGGCAACTGTAGGATATAATATTAATAAAAAAACTGCTATGCACAGGATGAGTAAAAGTGTAAAATTTACTTTTAATTCTTTTTTTTTTTTGCGTTCGCACGAGTAGTTAGGAACTGCAGTAAAAACAGATGTGCTTTGTTCTTGAAATTAACCGTGAGTGGAAGATTCAGAATAGCGTGAATACCAGTTACAAGCTAATTTATATATGTAGGACCTAATCTTCAAAAGCATAGTAAAAGTTGGCTTCTAACGTTGTCCATGGCCCACAACTGAGAAGCCAGCCTGCCATTTAAAACCCCTGGGGCGCTGGTTTTAAAGTCGAGACCATGAAAAGTTTAACCTAAGCGACGATGAGCCTTATTCATCGCGTGAACGTGAGCCGCCGGTGTGTTATGCCTGTGGAATGATGAACCACATTTCGCGTTTTTGCCACAATCGCCGTCCATGCCAGCAGTCCAGCAGTATCGCCGACAGTTGGTGAACTCCCGTCTCATAGAAGAACACCTTGGCCGGAGTGAATACAGAGCAACACTTAGCCAACAAGAGCACGGAACTGCGCTGAACCGAAACGAGTCGCCGGCCTCTGACCGTAGCCTGACACTACCATCTCGGCGCTTACGACGCTCCCCTTCTCCCCGACGACGGTCGCCACCTCCGGGAAACTAGTCAGTGCGGCCGATAGAGGTGAGGTCGCAAATAATTCTAGCTTACTGATGCCTCTGCCCGTTTCGATGTTAAAGAACCGAATTGAAATGCTTGTGAACGGTGTACGTGCTATGGCGTTGGTGGACACAGGTGCAACCATTTCTATTAAAAGCCTCGCTTTTAAAAACTGCCTTGGTCGTAAAGTTATGTTAGGTTGGGATAGAGCGGAGGCATTGTGTGGTGTTAATGACGAACCGCTTAACTCACTTGGAGTCTGTTCCGTGAACCTTGTAATCGCCGGCCACACATACCTAACCGATTTCGCAGTACTTAATTGCTCGGTCAACGCATAACCTCCTTGTTGGTCTCGATTTTTTGGAACAATGTGGGCCACTCTCGACTCTCGCAACGGGGACATTTCTGTGAGTACTCGCATTGAATCTGCTTTGCGTGAAAATTCGCCGACCAATCCTAGCGCACCTTCGGTTTCGGACGGCGTAGTCATTCCTGAGATGTCAGCAGATTTTATACAAGTTGTTAGTTCAAGTTGTTGCTAGAGATGCGTTCGACGCTGTATAGTTGAACCACTCACCCTCAATTAGGAAACGAAAAATGTTCTTATTCCCTGTTTCATCATCTCAGCCAGGAATGTCCATTCTTCTTTGTGGACGACTAACTGCTCTAATGAACCTGTTGTATTACCCCGTGGTCTAGAATTTGTCAACTTTGACGAAGACGCTGTTGAATCAATGGTACTGCCTACCGCATGCTCAGAAGTAGATAAGACAACATTTCTTGCCGTGGTTAACAAATCCCTGCCAACAAGTGACCTTCACAGTTTAGTGGAAGTTCTGTCGAAACATGCTGCGGCTTTCGATTTCTCTCGGGACTTGCCACCACGGATTCCCATTTCCCGTACTTAGCACAGAATCAATACTGGGACTTTTGATCCAGTTCGTCAGAAGCCTTATCATGTATCCCCATCAGAGTGCCAGACGATCGAAGAACAAATTCGTGATATGCTGCATAAGGGCATCATTCAGGAAGCGTCTAGACCGTGGGCTGCCCCATGTGATACTAGTCAAAAAGAAAGATGGCGCATGACCATTTTGCGTCGATTATCGACGGCTGAATACTGCTACCAAGATGGGCGTGTACCCTCTGCCAAGTAATAAGGACGCAATTGATTGTTTGCATTCTACCTCCTATTTTTCCTCAGTTGACCTGCGATCAGGTTATTGGAAGATTCCCATGCACCAAAAAGATAAAAAAAAAAAAAAAATACGGCATTCGTCCCCCCGAACGGACTGCATGAATTTAATGTGATGCTGTTTGGATTATGCAACGCCCCAGCTACCTTCGAAAGATTCATTGATACAGGTTTGTGCGGACTGAAATGGCACATTTGTATGTGTTATTTGGACGATGTAGTAATATTCGGAACCACCTTTCGTGAACACAACATCGATCAGAGATTGTCTTGGAGTGTATTGAGAAAGCTGGTCTGGTACTCAATTCCAAGAAAGGTCGTTTTGGAGAACGCCAGACAGTGGTACTTGAACATCTCGTAGACAAGGACAGGATCAGGCCTGATCCGAAAAAAAAAAATTGAAGCTGTCACTTGTTTTAAAGCGCCGAAATCTTTAAAACAGCTCAGGAGTTTGCTTTGCTCCTATTTCCGGCGTTTTGTTTCGAAGTTTGCTATATATATATATGTATATATACTTATATATATGTATGGTTCTTATCGTGATGTTAGACAACGCGTGAAACTCGCCCATTTCTCTACCCGTATGGGAAAAGAGTAGCGCTAATTTATTATTTCCCAGAAAATGTTTAATATTTTCTGGCATGACAAATTCACATCACACGCAGCGCGGTGCAGGGTAAAAGTAGGAAGTATTCAAAGACCCGAGAAGCATGCAGCTCATCCGACGAATATCGCAATATACCAAATAAAGCAAGCACCGCAGAGAAACAAGTGCTCTAACGAATCAGACTCGGAATGTGTGTGAGAAGGACAGGAAAGGTGATGCTCCACTACAACCTCGCTCCGGTTTCGCGCTTAAATTTGAGCCGCGTTCAATCATACGCGTCACGTAGTTCGTTCTACACCTACACACACGCAAATTTGGAACGAAACGTTTTTCAGTGTGCGTACTAGCTGCGACTCATTTATCATACCATGCAAATTCACCAAGTAGAACTTCTGTCGTCTGCGTCTACAGTGGAAACTGGAAGAGCAGACAACAAGGACAAAACGAAAACTGAGTTATTCAGGTGCGCGCGAAATTAAGTCATCACCTGGCCACCTCACAACCCTCTAATGATCTTTTTGTTACGTGTATGGTTGCAACCGGTACAACCAGGAAGGTTTCTATTTGCTTCGCACAACCACGACTGGATTAAGTGTGCCGCGGAATGTATTATGAATCTTCCAGAGCATAAGTTGCGGCTTTTTTCTCATCTTTATCACTTCCTCTGCCAGAGTTACGGGGAAGCTTACTACGCGTGATGTTTGCTGTTGCTACTTGCGTTAGCGGCACGAGACGTATCAAGCTTGGCAAGAAACGTTTCTGGGTTCCTTGGAAAGCTGGTGTAATCCCTCAGGCAGCTGGCGAGCGAAAGTCGGCAGGTAATGAAGGAATGAGGAATTTTGTCGAGAAGAGGTTTGAAGGAAGAACTTCTTACAGATTCCAGAGTTTCAGCGTTGTGCATTTGAATGTGGCGCTCTGTTGCTTTCAACATTTTTGGAGGTAAGCTGACTGCAGCGCCACGGTTGAGTCCTGCTTAAAACATGGACAGGAAAACTAGCAGCATTAAATTAAGAACGAATGAGGTGGCATGTATCCTGCGGCACTCATAGCTGATATTTCCAGACTGTCTTACAAAAAGCCACTCATCATCTGTGAGGGGCCTATGAGCCCAAAAGTGCAGTATTCCTTATAATATTGCCGCGAAACCTTCAAAACTGTATTTGTTGCTTTTTTAACAGCGGCCGGCATACGGCCTTATCACTCTGATTCTGAATCGCGTATCAGTACTGTATTCTTTGTTTGTTAATGCTCAATGTCGCAAGTCACACCTTTATCAGTTTCGTTGTAGCGCAAGATGCACCGAGATCTGTCTTGAAGATTCCCGTGTGTCTTTCTACAATGTTCCAGCTTATGCTGGCAGCAATTGCGACGTTATATCTAGATTGTTCTGAGTAGCCTTTAAATTGAGCGTTGACGAGTGCGACGGGAATTCTTTGTTCGACGATCGACGAGAACGTTTGTTGCTATCGCCGCCGCCGAGGTGCCTAGTTCTTTTGCGGGCGCAGGTCAGCCCAATAAAGAGTTTCTTCGGTGCAATCACCGACTCTTCATTTGTGTCATCGACCCTGGTCACCACCACGTGACAATATGTACACCATTATGATCTCCTTACTGGAGTTATTCTGCTACTACCGAGCAGTCTCTCTTAATTTCTCTCTCTTCGCATGCTGTCGCGGTGGGCTACGAACTTATTGAGGAGAAATACTACGACTGAGACAACACATGCGTCGAGTGCGTACCATGATGATTAAGTTCGATTCATAAAATCACTCTAAAAAAATTGGTCTTTGGGTTTAACGTTCCAAAGTGACCCATGCTGTGAACGAAGTGTAATGGTGGACAACGGATTGTTTCTCCTACCTGGGATTGTGTAAAAGGGCCCAACAGACACAACCAAGATTTGAACTTTTTCAGTCTATATATGACAGCATCCATACACCACAAAAAAAAAAAGATAAATTCTATTTCACTACAGCTGTGTAAATCCCACCATGATTTGAATGTCCTGGGCGAACTTCAATGTTAGGACAATAGTACTGCTATTTGCTTGATGAAGAATACCCGAACCGTAAGAGGTTCAATGTGCAAAGGGGATTTCAGGTAATATGCACATGGATGATGGAATACATTTGCGATTTACCTGACATTTTTATATCCCTGCACCATAACCAGAAATCCCATCGCACTGAGATTGTGCCTGAACGTTTGTGTACGGTCATGCGCTGTCTGCCCCTTCTTGATAGCGCGTTCACCTCCTATCTCATTGCGGCAGGGCTTTCACAAGCTAAGCGCTTGGCATATTAGAGATTTAGCACACCGTGATCCGCCACCGCGCGTTCCATTGCGCATGCCCAGATCCCTTTCATGCCGATAGATGGCGCCACATACTTGATGTCGGCACATTGACCTGGCGCATCGGAACCAATCAGCTTGTACGCCCCGCCCACGAGCGGTAGAGTGTCACGGTGGCGGATCGCGGATCACGGTATGCTAAATCTCTCTATTAACGCCTGCAATATATTATCGGCTTTGTAGTTTTAACTCACGCAAACGCTTACGCTAGGCTGCTCTATGGAATGAAGCGACTGAACAAATAATGACTTACAAAAAAAAACGATGACGTCACACTGGAGTCACGTGCCAAAGAAGTGTCTTATGGTTCAGAATGACTTACAAAAAGTGACGACATCCCACTGGAGTCTCATGACCAAGAAATGCCACTAGGTACAGGACGACATGCAAAATATGATGACTTCCCGCCGGTGTCACGCGAAAAACAAGTGTCGCGTCATTCAGGATGACTTGAAATAAATAATAACGTCACACCAGAACCCACTTGGCAAAATGCCACTTGATTTAGGATGATTTGCAAAAGTGATTACGTCACACTAGTATCAGTTGGCAAAGAAGTGACACGTGATTCAGGGTGACTTCTAGAGAACCTATCGGCAGCAACAAACACTAATCATTTCACATTTCTCTACAGATGCAGACTTGAGTGCCCTCGTGATTTTAACTGAGCGTAGACGAATTTCACGCGATCATACATGCTCGCGTGATCATACGTAAAATTTTATAACAGAAATGCAATAAGAAGCAGATCATGTGTTAACCCTTCTGGGGCTCTCCTCTGAAAACCAGTGAGGCACTGAGACAATGAGATCCCATAACATTCGCCGGAGCGCGATCGTCTTTAGGGCATGCTCGACGCTAGAGTGCATCAACTTCCATGTTCTCACCACTACGCTCATCTTCAATTGTGGCTCCATACAATCACTAAATGAAACCTAAAACGGAGCAGCAGTAATAGCTGATTTTATTACGCCTTTACCCATTCATACAAATATTTTCGTAAATTGCATACGAAGAATGAAAGATAGCACGTTGGCAAGTGTCTAGCATGAGCCCGAGGCACTGAGCCACTTTTCCATAGTCACAATGTGACGTCAGGAACCACGTGATGGGTGCATAATAAATAAAAAAGCATAACAGAAAAGAAGTATGTATACGGCCGTGAACATGTTTCGAATCCACGCGAAGACTGCAGGTCAGCTTCTCTGTACGCTGCATTAGGCAATTAGAAATGTCACCACCGGGAACTCGACATCTCAGTGGTGACAGTTAAACAGCCACTTTCTTGTGACGTGTGTGGCCAACGTCGACGTTTTTATCAGCTTTCAATCGTGCGAAAGTCAGTCCTAAATCAAGACCGCGTAGGCACTTGCACGCGCGAGCGAAAATGTTAACGCGTGGTGGAAAAGCACGGGCTGGAAATCATAACCTTTTCCTCACCCTCGAATCCATCCAAAATCGTGCAGCAAGGTTCATTCATTTATACTACTGATATAATTCAAGTGTTACTGATCTGAAGACAAAATCTAATCTTTTTTCCCTCGAATCACGTCGCAAAGTAGCCCGACTGTGTCTTTTTCAAAAATTTTGCCATTCATCACTTGGAAACTGTGCCATAATGCCTTGACACCGCGTATAACAAGAACTGGTGGGCGAGTTGGTCTGACATATCTAGTGAAGCTTTGATATCTCAAAGCTTCACTAGATATCTTCAAAGAGATATCAAAGCTAATCAATAAGCGCAAGGTGGCCGATATAAGGAAGTATAACATGGAGAAAATTGAGCATGCTGTAAAGAACGGGGGAAGCCTTAAAGCGGTAAAGAAGAAATTGGGCATAGGCAAAAACCAGATGTATGCGATAAGGAACAAGGCGGGCAACGTCATCACTAATATGGACAAGATAGTCAAAGTAGCCGAGGAGTTCTATACAGATCTCTACAGTAGCCAAAGTAGTCAGGACCGTAATGAGATTGGCGGTAGGGAAAAACAGTCAGACGTTCCACCAGTGACGAAGGACGAGGTCAAGAAAGCACTAGAAACTATGAAAAGGGGGAAATCAGCTGGAGAGGATCAGATAACTACAGATTTGCTGAAGGACGGGGGGGATAGCGTGCTAGAAAAACTGGCCACCCTGTATACGCAGTGCCTGGTGTCATCGACGGTACCGGAAGCATGGAAGAATGCAAACATCCTCATTCACAAGAAAGGGGACTCTAAGGACCTTAAAAATTACAGACCAATCAGCTTACTGTCTGTTACCTATAAGGTATTTACTAAGGTAATCGCTAATAGAATCAGGACAACCTTAGACTGCAATCAAGCAAAGGATCAAGCAGGGTTTCGGAAACGGTACTCTACTATCGATCATATCCATACCATCAATCAGGTGATAGAAAAATGCTCGGAATATAACCAGCCCTTATACATAGCATTCATTGATTACGAAAAAGCATTTGACTCAGTTGAAACCTCGGCGGTGATGCAGGCATTGCGAAATCAGGGGGTAGACGAGCCGTACGTGAAAGTGCTGGAAGATATATATAGTGGCTGCACAGCAACCATAGTTCTGCATAAAGAAAGTAACAAAATTCCCATAAAGAAAGGTGTTAAGCAAGGAGACACAATCTCCCCAGTACTATTCACAGCTTGTTTAGAGGAAGTATTCAGAGACTTGGAATGGGAGCAGTTAGGGATAAGGGTAGAAGGAGAATACCTCAGTCATCTGCGATTTGCTGATGACATTGCCTTGCTAAGCAACTCGGGGGATGAACTGCAAATAATGATTGATGACCTAGACAGAAAAAGTAGAAAGGTAGGCTTGAAAATCAATATGCAGATGACTAAGGTAATGTTCAACAGCCTCGGGAAGGAACAGCAGTTTACATTAGGTAGCGAAATACTGGAAATAGTAGGCGAATATGTCTACTTAGGACAGATAGTAACCGCAGATCCGGACCATGAAAAGGAAATATCAAGAAGAATAAGATTGGGATGGAGCGCATTTGGCAAGCACTCGCAGATTATGACTAGCAGCTTACCGGTATAGCTCAAGAGGAAAGTATACAACAGTTGCATCTTGCCTGTACTCACCTATGGGGCTGAAACGTGGAGGCTAACCAAGAGAGTTCTACTTAAGTTGAGGACAACCCAGAGGGCTATGGAACGAAAAATGGTAGGGGTAACATTAAGAGATAGAAAGCGTGCAGAGTGGGTCAGAGAAATAACTCAAGTTACCGACATTCTAGTGGAAATTAAGAAGAAGAAATGGACATGGGCAGGACATGTAGTGCGAAGAGAAGATAACCGATGGTCGCTTAGGGTAACAAACTGGATTCCAAGGGAAGGAAAGCGTAGCAGGGGGAGGCAGAAAGTTAGGTGGGCGGATGAGATTAAGAAGTTCGCAGGGGTCAAGTGGATGCAGCTAGCACAGAACCGGGTTAAGTGGAGAAATATGGGAGAGGCCTTCGCCCTGCAGTGGGTATAATCAGGCTGATGATGATGATGATCTAGTGAAGAAGCGCCACGGCACAAGGCCAGAGGAAGAAAGGGACAGACACAGCGCTTGAGAAGCTCTGAAACAAGGGCGCTGCTCAAGCTTTACGAAATCTAAGAAAGAACACGCAATACAATAGTGCTTATATCGCATATTAGGCAAGTCAACGCTGGATGAACCGCTAAGACAACATGGGGTGCACGCGGCTGGCGTTTAATTCAAGGGAACAGAGCTGTGGGAAAAGATGAAGGGGCAAGTGCCGCAATAAAAAACATCAGTGGCGATCTGATAGATGTCATGACTTGACTAATTAGCTAGAAATGGGAAAAGAGCTCACGATGTCGGAGGAGTAGAGACATGCCTAAATTATCCTGATACCCAAACGATGGGTAGACGTTGAGCTTAGAAAATCTCAGACCCATCTCACTAACCTCGTCCTTGACTAAACTCCACGCGAAGGTGATCAAGACACTATTGAGCAACTACGTTGCGGACAGCGGTCTGTGTCCGTATGCCATCCTCGGTTTTAGAATAAGGCTCTGCATACAATTAAAACATGATGCAGTAATCTAAATTTATGCAGACGACTAACAGTTTTAATGGCAGAAGGATCGACCGGAAACAAGCGAGAAAAACAGCAGACAGTGGCGGATCATATCGACAAATTTGCTTTATAAGACGGGATGCAGTGCTCACCAGAAAAATCAGAATTTATGAGACATCAGAAACAAGGAGGACAGGGGAACAATATTATGGGGAATCGACGGATAACCCGTAAGAAGGATAAATAAACTTTGCATCTTGAGAACGCGGCTCCAGGAGAAAATATTGTGCGGCACTTTGGACTACTAAAGTGCGATAAGGCGAATGCCTTTGTTTTGAAACTTCGCTGATTCCTGGTTTTACTGCATCTGAAAGGCGCCACACGGACGCCTGGATCGGTATGTTAGATAGCGTAAGCTACCAGCCAACATATATAGCCCCGCTTTAACCAAGCCGTATGAGCGTGTCTACGTGGCCTAGGGATAACGTGAATGTAAGGGTCTTGGCAGGCTGATTCTGATATCATCCTCCAGTGGGAAAGGAGAGGCCCGAGTTGGCAGCGTCTGTCAAAGGGTAGTGCCGTGTGATTGGTCGGGACTTCTATGACGTCATCCCCAAATCAGCCAATCAGAGCGCCGCAAAAGCATGACACTTGCTGACGACAACGATGAGCCATTTTTTTTTTTGTACGCAAACTCGCCTTAAAAGCAAGCGGGGCCATACCATCCAGCTCCTGGAACACTCAACAAAACCGATATGTAAGGCGTTCAGCACAGTTAAGAACAAATACAAAATTGATGAAGGAAGGAGAAGCATTGCGGATCAATTCGTCACTTACCACCGAGAGTAACATACGCTCTCCCTTACCTGAAACCTAACAAATGGGATAGAACAGCATCGAAGCAGGCATTATAAATTTGGTTACGCAAGCCTTATGCGTGTGCATAGTGCGGTTCGATGCACCGATAAGCTCATGAAAATAGGGGCTTAATGCACCTGTAAGGAGCAAAACAAAACTATGCTCAGATTTAAACTCAAAAGGCTTGAAATAGCCGCTGGTAACAACTTGAACACCGAGCAAGCCACTAGCGAGATGCCCTCGGCGTCGGCTTTGAATGCCGCGCGGTAGTTGGAGCCGCCGTGGCTACAAATCAGGAATGCTTGCCTCGCTGGTACGTCATTTACAACGCAGATGGCGCAGCTGGTTTCCCCCGCTTGCAGCGAAATCCGAATACGAGGCTGTGTCAGACAGAATGTGCGCCTTAAGGTAAACAAAATAAGTAAAGGGGAGGAAAAAACAGGCGGAGTTAAAAGGATAGTTGCAGCAGCCACAAAGTGTGGTATGATATGGCCGCCCGCAATCGGAGAATTTCAGTTGGAGCGTTGACTTGTAAATGAATGCAACAATCGGTAGTTATACCTTCCAGCCATTTAAAGCAAAGCTGTTGAATAATTTCTAAAATATTAAATTCTGCGCTTACTGTATACTTGGCTCTGGGGTGGGTAGAACTAAAATATCTAAAAAACAACAACAATAACAACAACAACAACAACAACAACAATAATAATAATAATAATAATAATAATAATAATAATAATAATAATAATAATAATAATAATAATAATAATAATAATAATAATAATTATAATAATAATAATGCAAGTATACTGAAGCTACGAATATAGAGACAATCGCATGATGTTTACGAGACCGCGCCTTCAACATAAATGAGCATATATTTCTATCCTACAAGCTCGGTTCGCGGCAGCGCTATCCGTGATTAATAGTGACGAGCAGTGGTCGAGACCATCGGATATAGTTCCCCTCGTCATCGACGACACAGGAATGGGTCTTTTAATACCGGTCGAGATGAACACTCATCCCTTTTTCATTTCTGCCTCACTGCACCGGTGTAAACAGGGACGACGCGGACCGCGCGGTCAGCTCTATCACCGCGCGATTCCCAGACAAACGCGAAAACAGCGAAACCGAAAGTAAACTCTCACGGCTGCCGACTTTTCTCCAAAGAGAGAAAAGTGCGCGCCGGCTCGCTCGATGCGAGCACCTCCGGAGGCGCGGGCGGAGCTGGCGGAGCCCAGCCAGCACAAGTGCTGCTATAACTGCAGGTTGTCTTGCGTCGCTGGGGCTGCTTGGGGGAAAGCGGGCCCAAATCGTTGCACGCGCCCACTCCACCCGCGTTCTCCTTCTTGCGGCAGTTGCAGCAGTATCAGCAACAGGCGTAGTAAAGCCAGTGCTGCCAGCAATCCGACGCGGCGCACGCGCCGCGGTAGCTGCTGCTCGCTCCGTCCGCTACGGGCGCTGCTTGTTGGTGTCCGTGCGTGGAGGAGCAGTGCGCTTGCGTCGCCGGCCGGGGCAGCGCTCGTTTCCCGACGAGCTCGACGCATCCGCCGTCGTCGCCGTGTGTTGTGTGGCCTCCCAGCCCATCGTCGGCGCAGCAGCTAGGCACAGCAGCAGCGGCAAGGTCGACCGATCGGCCATGGGGGACGACGGCGAGGAGCTGTCGGAGCAGTTCTCTTCGGGCTTCCGGCTGCGTGCGCGTAAGGGTGCCCTCAAGAAGAAGAACGTCTTCGAAGTGAAAAACCACAAGTTCATACCGCGCTTCTTCAAGCAGCCTACTTTCTGCTCACACTGCAAGGATTTCATCTGGTGAGAGCGCCACCTTTTTCTTTCTGCTTTTTCCGTTCCTCCCCCGCCTCTTGGTTTAAGCGTCGCCAGCGCGGCCGCAGGTAGCACACATGGAAAAGAGCGGTGCGGCGCTTTTGGCGCTGCCTCCTCAAACGCGCCTCGCGGAAAGGCCCCGTAAACAGAGGAGGGGAGAACAGCGATACGCGAAGATATTCGCGAAAAGGCCTTGGCCGCCGCGGGCGACCCTTTGAATCCGGCAGGCCGGCTTTTGACAGCCGCACGAGGAAAACACGCCTCCGCCGCGGCCTGATGCGTGCCTGGCGCGATGCGACTCGTACTGCTGGTGCTACTGCTCTGCACCAAATCTCATCACTAATTCGAACGGGTCCACTTGCGCAAGCGCGGGCCCGAGGGGCACATTGCGCTTGTTTTTCGCTCGGTTCCCGGTGAAGGTGGCGGCGGTTGTAGCTAAAGCCCCACAATAAACAGTTGTAGCAGCCGCGCGCGTGCCTTTCGCACGCTGTACAGTGTACGAGAGCTACCGGTGGCGGCTTCGACATGCGCGCTGATTTGAATGCTGTCTAGCAGCGGATGGGAACGCCCATTCTACCTCCGCTTCGCGAGGTAGCGGAGAACGCGTGTGCATTGCCCCGTCATACTTACACGAGCCACATCTGTAACGTAGGCAACTGTCAATTCATGCGGCGACCTCGCAGTGCCTGACGAAATGTCTGGCACCAGTGTTATCCTTGCTTATTTAGTCTCGACAGTTTCAGTCAGGATTAAGCCTGGGTGTTTTAATTCGTAGTTTCTGGAGAGGAATTTTCAGGGCCCGATTTAGTGACAGAGCGCGTGTTTGTGCCCTCCGAGCATCGCCGCGACGTGACTTGCACTCGACGCCGACTGTGGATCGCTGGCGGCTTCCCAATTGGCATGCCGAGCAGGCATGCATCTCCCGAGGCGACAAGTGCAGAATCCGTGACTGCGCGTGCACTTCTACCCCTGTATTTCGAATGGCGCGTTGAATTGGCTCCTTTTTCTTTCTTTTGGACACTGCAAATAATTCATGCAAGGAAAAAGCGCAGAGCAGGATTCTTGTCCATCTTGCTGAAGTCCGACACAAGAATTTTGACTACAGCCACCGTCGTGGACAGTCTACTGACTCCTGAGTTTGGTTGAAGCAATGTCAGTTATTTTGACCGCAAAATACAGGAATAACATATCTTTATTCACATGTTACATGTCATAAAGGTCTGCAAGGCAAACCTGAAAGGCATTCACAATCAACCCATCCACTTAGTTTTCAAATGAAATGTATTAGTTATATCTCGTTAATTGTTGAACAGCATGCACCATGTAGATTGTATGCACTGTTCTGTACATTTATTTTAAAAGCCAATTTATGCTTGAGCATAGCTTGACAGATAAAAGTGGTTTGCTGAATGTAGCTTCTATAGTGCAGCGCAAATGTTTCAATGCAGTTACTGATCTTTTGTTCCTTTTGAAATCCTCGGAGGAGGAACTGAAGGAAAGGGAATATTTGCTACAAACAGTGCAAGTGTGCACATGGCCTGAAGCAAGGGCATGAACTGTGCTGTCAAACAAAAGTTGATAAGGAATGTAAACAAGATAAGGAGGAGGTTGACACACCTCACTAAAAGGAATGAAAACACTCCCTGCAATGTGAAAGATAAGAAGTCTTGCAGCATAGCTGGCTGCATTCCAGGAGTGCTCATTCTAGGAAACCATCCTTTTAAAAGGGGAGTGTGTACATTATTTTATTTTGTGCCCTGCTTATGAAGCTGCCTTGGTTTGCTGAACTTGTGGGTACTTCATTCACTGAATTGCTGTCCAGCACTCAGTTATATTTTCTTTGAATGCGGGCACACCATTTGCTATGCAGTTTGTTTGCCACATTTACATACCACATGCTTTCTTGTGGCATGCTGCATATGAGGCAGTATTATCTTGTAGGACCATGCTAAAATTATCTGAATTATCTGAACACATGTATGTTTCAGGGAGCATCGAAAAACCATCCATCGGCTTCTTGATGAATGAGTTGTTTTGTGGCATATTCTTAAAATTATGAGCCTTTAGAAGGATGTCGTAGAAGTTTAAGCAAGTTGACACACCATAAAAAGTCTTCCTGTGGTATTTTAGGTGATAGTTAGCAGTAGTATAGTGAATGGCGTATTATCTATGGACAGTATCCTAGTGGGGTTCTAGAAGTGTGTGATAAGAGGCTAGTTGGTAAGGCATTCTGAGTACATAAAACGATGCAAGAGACAGGACACAGAAAAGATGCAGATAGGACTACGCTTGTCCTGTCTGCATCTTTTCTGTGTCCTGTCTCCTGCATAGTTTTATGTCTTCAGAATCCTAGTGGGGTCATAATACAAATAGAATTTTCTTGCTAATATATTGAAGTACCTTCATGGTGATCAAAATGTAGTGTGTTTATCATGCAGAAGTGAACTCTATTTTTGGTATGTACGTGTAGTGGAAGCCATATTTGCATATATGAAATCCTTAAGCTCCTGTTACGTAGCTCATTAAGCTCTGAACTGTCGAGGAGACATGACACTTGATCCTCTTTGTGTTGCGAGTAAAAATTGCAGACTGAATGTAAAACCTTCAATTTGCACTAATTTGAATTTGCTTCTACAATCAATTTACTTTTCTTTCTAGAAAGCGAGTTTGATAGAAAAAAGGGAAGGTGGCTATTCCAGCTCTTTTAAGAATTGTTAAGCATTGGCAGCAGCAGCCTTTTTTTTTTTTGTAATTTTATTTGGCTGCAAACATTGGTCTGTCACTCCTTGTGCAGTGTCCAGCACTGGGAGAAGGTTTAGACTGCATTCTGTTCTCATGGGTGCAAAAAGGAAACAGTGTTGCGGAGGTAGTCCCAAAAATATGAAATATGTGAGTTGATCAGAACCTCATTCAGAATAGAACTGCAATGATGAAATGAAGAGCAGCCTCCATTATTTTCAAAATAGTAATTTAAGAAAACTGGATTGGTTTGTGCAACGGATGAGGGTTAAGATGTGGCGTGCTAGGGTTTCACTGCAAGGACAGTGTTTTGGTCCTGTGGGCATCAGAAGCACTGCCCGTGATGTTCTTTGGATACAGGAATTCTGCTTGCTTTGCTTGTGGAAAAATTTAATCGGAAACAGGACAGGGTCTTGCTTGAATGCTTTAACTTTTCACTAGTTTCAAGAAATTTACCTGATGTATAAATATGACAACTCTTGATCTTGTTCTGTATTGACTCTGTTTTAGAAAAGGGGCATATTTTCACTATGGCATGTTTAGCATAAGGATTGTACTCCAAATACTTTAGGTCTCATTGAAGCTAAGAAAACGGGAAAGGAGTTTTGTGCACTATGCTTAGAATACATTACATTGGGAATGTGTTCTCTATGACTATAGCGTCATTATTTGTGCATGTGACCTGACTAGTATAAAACATTACCTATACACTGTAGAATTTCCATAGATATGGATGCAATAAATTTCTTGGCATCCAAACAGGCTTGCGTAAAAAGGTACCAAGTCAGACATGTGAAATGAATATGAGAACCCGTATCGTTGATGGAAGGGCTATTACTTTATTGTAGTACTGGCATGGCTTTGGTGAGTGTCGATATTGATTTGTTTAATTTTGCAAACTTGCATGTTTTGTAGCCTAAAATGCGTTGATCTATTTACATAATTACATATTGTGACAGAAATGAGTTGAAACAAGCAAGGAGCGAGGCCTTGGAAATAGTTTCGAGCCTCGGTATGTAATATGAGGGCCTGGAAGAAATAGTTTGGGGTCAGAATTTGGTACCCAACAGGATTGACACAATCATTTGTGGGGAAGGTAGATTTTTTATTCATTACTGGCATGCTTCTTGGAAACAATTTTGCAATTTTTTCCTGCAGTTGATTTTAATTCATACTTGAAAAGAGTATTTTATTATACTTGTTATTGAGGTACATGGATGCTGCAACTTCGTTTGAATCTTGATGAAGATGTTTGCTAGAAAAAAAAAATAATTTTGAAGAAAAATTCAAATTTTATGTCAATTTCATAGCATGCATGCAGATGGAGGATAGGTGTGTGGCATCAGCATGATTGTCGATCCACTTGACGTAGTCCATTGTTGCAATATTGCTATTGCTAAATGCAGGTTAACATTTTTGTTTTTTTTATTTGGCCATTTTATCAATAGTATCATATCTGCACACCCCTGCGTGTGGCTGGAAACAAAAGGTATTTTCAACAGGCTTTAGGAATGTTTCAAGAAACAGCATTCATTTCTTTTTTTGTGTTAATGAGCTGGTGATTGTCAGGCAGAGTATTTACCGTGAAAATTGAAACTTGCATAGAGACATGTGGCTTGCTCCTTTGCACAATAAATTAGGTCTTGGATGTTATACAATTTAAATTGTGGTCAACGTTTGTCAAACGTCGTCTTTGGGCTGTGGAACGTGTTTACAAACTAATAGGAATTTCTTACAGTTCGAAAATAGGTGGTCGGAATTATTTATACCACACTTTTATTGTTGGGCTGGCGGCTGGGATGTTGTGAAAATTAGCAGAATAAAGATATTTTGTGATTTTTCTCTAGCATCATATTTATTTAATATAACTGCACCGTAAATATAGAATTTACGATGATTAGGATATGATGTCTAGAACCTTGCAACCATCATGCTGTGCATTCATGTGCTCGATCAGCTGTAATTCTTGAATGCAGGTTGACAAGCAGCTCACATTACAGGCTTCATTACATGCACCATAATGACGTTATGCCGTTTCATTACTCCTGACACTTGGGAAGAATGGATATCCATCTTTCTATTTCTATCAGCTGTTGATTATAGTTTATAAAGAAGTATGTGGCATGATTCTGAGTGGTTAATTAAACTATTCTGGGAGATTGGCTCTATGAAAAATATGCTAGACCAATCTTCTTTATATCATCTTTCCAAAGTGCTGAAATACTCTGTAGTCCTTGAAGGCTGTGTAGATAGGACTGAAAGTACTGTGGAGTAAAATTTATTTTCTTTGACTGTATTTGTAAGGGTAATTTCAAGCAGTGCAGAACAGCTATGTTAGTGTCAAATACTTTGTAGTTGAAGTTTGGTACTATTTTTGCAGCTAAACGTTTGCATTGTAAAAGACAGTGCTGTGTTCCATTCTTAGGTAGGAGGTAATAAGTTTAATGACTCAGCAACGCATCCACATATCATTAATTAGTATATGGTCCCAGACAAAATTTCATCGGACACCAATACATTGCTCAGCTGGTATTTGTTCAAGCAAACAAATCGAACAAGCATGATTCAGACAAATGGAACAAGCATAACTAGCGGTGACAGGAAGTTACAGCGTTTCCACTAATCAAGGGAGAGCGAAAGTGAAGCAAACTCTGAATACGGGCCGTAGTTTGCCTTAAAGCAAAGAAATCTGTTTCCATGCACCTCCCTCTATTTGCAGGTGCTACTTACTGAGCCACGTTTTGATCAGCGACCTCTTTTGACTCAACAGATTAAATCTGGCTTTTGTTATTAATTTTCCAGTTGCTTCAGCTTTATCTTTAAATTCTAGTTGCAAGAGTGGGCTGCAAATGTCGGACGTGCCTATCACGATGTGACAGCTCACAGGAAAATGAAGTGCTCTTCCTATATTTTGTGCGATCATAGCTAGCAAAGTTAAAAAGTGAGCAAAAAAAGTTTAGCATGTGTCCCTTCGCTTAATGGAGTCTTTGCAATTTTGCTGTAACTTTCTACAAGCTTCACCTGATCCTAAGGGCAGATGTTGGACATGTCAGCTGGAGGCAGAGAAAAAAAATGCCCTGAATGCACACTATGATTGTGGAGATAAAGAGCTGTCATTGAAATGCGTGCCTTTTGCAGGGCTCTTTTTGTCAGGCCGCATCAGGGGAAATGCTCGCTTTTATCTGCCTTTTATGTCTGGCTGTCTTCTCTGTTTTTCTCGTAGTCAATCGTTCGTAGAAATAAATTATAAGCGAGTATGTTTATTGACTGAGCTGTAAAGTAAATGTGTGCTAAAAGTTTACCTTTAGCTTTATCTTTTATCGAAAAGCTTCAAATGAAACTTAAGCACTTTTGTGTCTTGCGGCCATCATAAGATTTTTGTATGGGTTTTATGAACAGACAGGAGTTTTTATATAGTTTGGTGCTCACATTTAACGTGAATGCACTTTCATCTGGGCCTGGACTGGAGTCTGTCAGAATATCAAGCGACTAAATCTGCGTCCCAAAAGTCGTTGCTTTTATGTCATGAACAGTGTAGAAAATCTAGAAAATTATTTAGTGGGAACTTGTATGTACCGACGCCTCTGGAGAACCCTAAACTAGTGATTGCCATCTGGGCACGTGTTTTATTTTGGCTGTTGTAACTGTTTTATCGCTTTATAGTGAGTTATTTTCACGTGTGAGTGTGTGGTTGGGCTGGTAAGGACGAAAGCAAAGTGGCGGGCTCTGAAAAGAAAATCACAACGATTAATTGAGCGGGGGGGGGGGGGGGGGGACATCTTTAAATGCAGTTTTTCCGGCGCCTAAATTGTGTTTTGCTCCTAAAATACGTTAGCACAAGAAGAAAGAGGGAGAAATTGCCCCTTTAATTCTTTAGGGAGGGAGAGAAACGTATTTTCGCCACTGCAGTAAAAGCTCTTGAATCCATTGGGTTCCCTTGGCTCGGCCACATGAGTCTTTGGTCCTCGGCAGCTCCGCCCACATTCACGATCGCCGCAGAGATTTCTTGACGACAGAACAGTCTTGCTAGGGCTACCCTCGCCACCTAAACAAGGAGCTGGTATTAGGGCGATGTGTTGAGCTCTGATGCTGCGGTTGTTATCCTCATAAACCTGTAGGGAGATCGGCCAAGCATTGGGGTGCGGAGAGACTTTTGAGATCTAAATTGACAAGGGCAAAAATAAAAAGAATGCTGTACGAGAGAGTAAACAAGATGAGTCACCGAAGTAATGAAAAAATTGTGGTTCTCTACCGTGCTCGTTGACCGTCTTTAGCTCACTAACAAGGAATGTGAGTGCTGATTTCAAGCGCTCCTGCTCCATTCTGCGACATTATGCGTCGTTTGACTGGAAACGGCAGTTAATTCAACATTTAGTTTTTTTTTTCTTTCCCGTCTTCAACTTCGAACCTGCTGGGAATGTAGTGACGGGTGGCGGCCAGCGTGCACCACGATTTTAAACGCGACGCATCTCTCCTGATGGGGCTGGGACAGGTAGGTCACCGCCGCTTGCGGCGGGGGCTAGCCTGCCACAGAATTTTTTGTAGGCCGTCATTGCACCTGCCACCGTTTCGGTGGTGGACGACGGCTGTTGTTGCGGCGCGCGTCTTTCTCTCCCTCTTTCTTTTCTTTCTTCTCTCTTTTCTCTTCTGTCTGCACGAGGCAGCGGCGGTGGCTCAGCTACAGAGCCAGTAGCAGGTCCGTGCATTTTCTTTTCGTTCTGCCTACAACAACAACAACAACACTCTTCATTCAGCTGCGTCCACGGTTCGCTGAGTGAAGGTGCTAGGAGACTGGGAGAACCGGCCCATAATGACCGTGGCAACGCATCGATTAGCTCCTTATTTCGGCCCTTTTTATTGAGCGGGTGTTTTGAAATGGATATTGATGCTACCACTGTCATTTAGAGTTGCCGCACCATTTGGGTATTGACACTCTTCTGGCCCCGAGATTGGTTCACCCGAGTATTTCGTCCAGTGGCGTGCTCAAAGATGCGATCTAAAGTTCTCGCTCTCTAGCTGGAAAACTTGCGAAATAGTTTTTTTTTTCTCAAGTATTCGCAGTTGAATGGGCACATATTTTGTACTTACTCAAATTTATTTCTCTTTTTTGGTTACAAATAAGCCTTTTGAAATTTTGTTCAAATTTCGTGTAAAAATGTTGATCTCGAAACAGTATTGGGTAATAAAACGCAACACTTTTATTACGAAGTGTATTCGATAGGCCTTATTTTTTATACTGAATTAAGTTTTAAATTTCGTGGTTCTTGGGCCAGGAAAATTGTACGAAATCGCGCAAATTACGGACGTATGTGCAGCCTTGGTCAAAAGCCTTGAGGCCAAACTATTTTCGTCTTGGTCGCAAAAGGAAGCCGTCACAGCGCCATTAAAAATGAAAGGCCCATGAAATGTTTTGAGACATTTTCTTGCTGTGATAAATCGTTTCCGAGCATTTTAAATGCCCTTTGACCTTTAATGTTTTGCAAGAGCCGTTGTTACGCCAGTTATTTGCAAACCCAATGCCAGAAGAAACCCCGTCTCTGGTATATATGGGTGTGTGTGGGTAAATTTACCTTAATTATCGCGTTAAAGGTCTCGTTCCCCAGAAAAACCGGTGTTGGCGCCGGCATTAAAAATGGTTTAGATGAAATGAAACTGCTAGCGTCCATCTCGCTTCACAGTTGGCAACCTCAACCTTGCCCTAAGAGAAGTGGGGAAAGTCTCTGAAAGAAGATAGAGAGCGGTCGTGGTGAAGGGATCCCGTATAATTTCGACCACCGGGAAACAAACTGATGCCATTTTTCTTATTGTTAATGATGCGTGAGTCCTTAGTTTTCGCTTACGACCACTCAATAATTAGTAACTGAATTTTCTTTTCTCACCAGTTTCGGTATCCAAGAGATGGCTGTGACGTCACAGTCACGTCTTGATGCGCGGCATGAAAAAACAGCGGTATAATTGCTCATTCTTCACTTGTAATTATTTTTGTTCTTGAGGCAGGCTGGCTTTATCATTGTAGTGAATTTAAATGACACAACAATGATTATATCGCTGTATTTTCATCTACTAAGGTAGTTCCAAAGCAAAAGAAATGCAAAAAGCTGGTTATCTGAAGAGGCTTTGCAAATAGCTGAGGAAAGGAGGATGGCAAAAGGTATGGGGGAAAGAGAAAGATACAAGGTTCTCAATGCGGATTTTCAGAAAATAGCAAGGAGAGATAAGAATGCCTTCCTGAACATAGTGTCAAGCAGTTGAGGACAACAGCCAATTAAGGAACACAAGAGCTCTGTATAAGACAATCAAAGATATCAAAGGAAGCTTCTGTGCTAAGCTGGGCGTGATAAAGGACAAACGAGGCAAGGACCTCACTGAAGCCTCAGAGATAAAGAAGAGGTGGCAGGAATACACAGAAGAACTGTACAAGAAGGACCCGGATGTGCAAACCCAACATAGGACGGTTGTGATTACTGATCTCGAGCCGGGCATCCTGAAGAGTGAAGTTGAATGGGCCTTAGCCAGCCTTGCTAAGAACAAAGCTAGCGGAATTGATGGTATTCCAGCTGAGTTGCTTCAAAACCTCAACCACGACGCTGTTAACACACTGCATACATTATGTCAAAAGATTTGGACAACCCTGCAATGGCCACAGGATTGGAGGAGGTCAGTTTACATCCCCATTCCAAAGAAAGGCAGTGCCAAAGATTGTTCCAACTACCGCACGATCGCGCTTATTTCGCATGCTAGCAAGGTGATGTTAAAAATCCTGCAAGGTAGGCTGCAGCAGTATGTGGATCGGGAGCTTCCGGACGTGCAAGCTGGGTTTCGCAAGGGCAGAGGAACTAGAGACCAAATTGCCAACCTTCGCTGGATCATGGAAAAAGCAAGAGAGTTCCAGAAACCCATTTACTTCTGCTTTATTGATTATGCGAAAGCGTTTGACTGCGTAGACCACAGCAGATTGTGGCAAGCTCTCCAAGAGATGGGAGTTCCAATTCACCTCATCTGTCTCCTCAGGAACCTTTATGAAGGGCAAGAGGCCACTGTCAGAACTGGGCATGGTCTTACTGATTGGTTTCCGATTGAGAAAGGGGTGAGGCAAGGCTGCATACTGTCGCCCTGCCTATTTAACCTATATGCAGAGTGCATCATGA